>NC_133538.1:215301781-215596781 GCF_048544455.1 Silene latifolia | reverse complement strand
TATATGAGAGGTCATTAAAAGTATATATAAGATAAATCAATATTTGTATAACAAGTTTAGTGTTTATGCGGAGTTTGCTACCTAAATTGATTTAATTAAAAGGGGGAATGATTTGCTCATGAATACAAACAGAACAACTGTTATTTAAAATCCTACATATATCACAGTCGATGCATTAGAATTCGAACCGTGTAAGTTAAGAGCCTATGAAAAAAATGTCGAAGATGATATTTTTACGGTTCTACTATCGATCTCTGAGGCAATCAAAGTGATTGAGATTTGACAAAAATAACTAAATACACCATGGTTCCCTATTGTTCCATGTGTTAGAACATTTATTTGACGGAATGAAATTAGAACAATATTTAACGGAATGAAATCGCAGTAAGGCGTTAGTTATACTTTCCTAACGGAAATTATGCCCCCACTATAAAGGCTATTCCCTTTGGGATACAATACTGCTTTGTAAGGCCTTAAAACGATTTCTTGTGAATGAAATCACGGACTGTAGATGTGTATATATAGGAGTGAATAGGAGAGTCAGATATGAACCAATGTTTCTGTTCATATAATGGATATAAACCATTGTATTGTTTCACATGGTTTGGCGCCAAAGTAAGAGCAAATGCTCATCATGATTAGTCTAATATTCAATATCCATTTAATGCTAATTGACCCAATAATATTTAGTATTAGTCCATTTCTCATAATTGATATAGTAATGTCAGTATATTTTATATACCAAAATCTCTCCATCATCTTCTACACAAACTACTCCAACAATCCCCCACTAGTTTGTGGAGATCGTTTATTTGTTAATCACAGCATCATGCATTATGAAAGTATCTCTCGATTTGAACTTCCACTTAGCAAGTAGGTCAAAATTTCTGACAAGTTTTTAGGTGTCCGAAGATTGAACCAAAAACTTCTAATGTCAGACGAAGACGAACTGCACATGAAACTAAAACGTATTTTAAAGGCCCTTAAAGAGTCAGCGTTTATATGGCCATGCGCTCTATCCATTTTCATAAACACTTACACCACAGATACCCGCTATTATCGTGATGTTTGAAGCGGCACCACTTCTATGTTTATATAGGTGGAGTTAAACTAATCCGGTTATTGAAATCATAACTTCCATTAAGAGCATATGCTCATTCTTTCTAACGTAACCGTCGTCACTTTATTTGACTTGCTTTGGTAGATGGGGTTAATTTAGTGACAAACAGAAACTTAACGACAACTTGTTTTTTACCCTTTGAACTTAAACTAGTAATACTAATCTAAAGTTGGGTTCCCATTGTCGGTTTCTTTTACGGGTTTGAACCCCATTTCTCTAGCAGTTGATATTACTAGATCCCTTGGTAAGGCTTTAGTAAGTGGGTCTGCTAAATTACTCTTTGATTTAATGTACACAATGGTAATTATTCCGGTTGAGATTAGTTCTCTTATATAGGCATGCCTTAGACCAATATGTCTTGATTTACCATTGTATACATTATTGTATGCTTTACACATCGTAGATTGACTGTCGCAGTATAAGGAAATGGCTGGCATTGGTTGTGGCCACAACTCTATATCAAGCAATAAATTTCTTAGCCATTCTGCTTCCTTACCAGCTGTCGTCAAGGCTATGAATTCAGCTTCCATGGTTGAATGCGCAATAATTGTTTGCTTCTTGGATGCCCAACTTATGGCACCACCTCCAAGACTGAAAATCCAACCTGTTGTTGATTTATTGTCATTCATACTAGTTATCCAACTAGCATCACAATATCCTTCTAGAGTAGAAGGATGCTTACTATATACTAGACCATAATTCATAGTACTTTTAAGGTACCCAAGAACTCTAGTAATAGCTTTCCAATGTTCATTGCCGGGTCTGCACGTATATCTAGACAATTTTCCAACTGAATAGGCTATATCCGGCCTAGTGCAATGCATGGCGTACATCAAGCTGCCAATTGCACTAGCATATTCCAATTGTCCAATTATTCTATCACATTGATCCGGTATTTTTACACTTGAATCAAACGGAGAGTTAGCTTCCTTTATTCCAAGGTGTCGGAATTTCTCCAACAATTTCTTAATATAATGAGTCTGATTCAAAATATAACCCGTATCATGTCTGATCACCTTTATACCCAATATGGTATCAACTTCATTTAGATCTTTCATTTGGAAAACAGAAGTTAGGTAATTCTTGGTTTCTTGTATACCAATCATGTTGGTACCAAATATTAGTAAATCATCAACATAAAGACTAATAATTACTGTAAATTTTTTAGTACTCTTAGTGTATATACACTTATCGGCATTGTTATGTTTGAACCCATTACTTAAAATGGCCTTATCAAATTTCTCATGCCACTGCTTTGGTGCTTGCTTTAAGCCGTAAAGCGATTTTACCAACTTACACACTTTATGTGAATTTCCTTCAAGTACAAACCCTTCTGGTTGTTCCATGTATATCTCTTCATTTAGATCACCATTCAAGAAGGCCGTCTTTACATCCATTTGATGTATATGTAAATCGTATATAGGTGCAAGAGATACTAAAGTACGTATTGAGGAAAGTCTTGCCACTGGGGCATATGTATCAATACCTTCCTTTTGTGTAAATCCTTTAGCAACTAATCTTGCCTTAAAAGTTTGGATCGTTCCATCCGTATTGTATTTCTTTCTAAACACCCATTTGTTCTTAATGGCTTTTGAGCCATGAGGTAAGTCGGATAAAATCCAAGTACCATTACACACTAATGATTCATACTCATCATTAATGGCCTCTTTCCAAAATGGTGCATCTCTTGAAGTCATGGCTTCTTGATATGTTTTAGGATCATCCTCAACATTTAAAACAATTGGAATTGAGTTCAAAACTTTGTTTCTGTCACCTTCAACAAGGTAAGCAATAGAGGTCATTTGTATAAAGTCTTTTCCAAACGTTTTTGGCTTCTTAGCTCTTTGACTTTTCCTTTGTTCAACTTGTTCCGGTACAAGTTTTCTTTTGTTAATGCGATTATTTTCTATATCAACATTGCCTTGATTACTAGTTTGACCATCGTTGTGATCGTTTTGGACTTGTTGCTCATTAGAGATTGGATCCTTGATGAATTTATTTTCAAAGAAATCGACATGAATCGATTCTATGATAACATTTGTCTCCAAGTCTAAAACTCTATAAGCTTTTGAGTTCTCCGCATAGCCTACAAAAACGCCCCTTTTTCCTCTCGGTCCAAGCTTTTACAAATTTCGGTCGATAATTTTGTAGTAAGCTATGCATCCCCAAACCCGAAAATAATTCAAGTTGGGTTTTCGACCATACCAAAACTCATAAGGGGCTTTATGAGTCTTTTTAGTAGGAATCCGATTTCCTACATGACAAGCTGTTTTTAGTGCTTCTCCCCATAAGGACGGAGGCAAACTCGAATTTTATAACATGGAATTAACCATATCGATATAAGTTCGATTTTTCCTTTCTGCCACTCCATTCATTTGAGGGCTATAAGGTGCGGTCCTTTCGTGAATTAGACCATTGTCTTCACAATATTTATCAAAAAAGGTAGGAAAATATTCACCGCCTCTATCACTTCGGATAATTTTGATTTTCTTTCCCTTTTGATTTTCAACTAAAGCTTTATACTCTTTGAATCTATCAAAGGCTTCATCCTTAGTTCTTAAAAGATATACATATGTAAAGCGGGAGTGGTCATCAATGAACGTAATAATGTAACGCTTTCCACCTCTAGACAAAACACCATTGAATTCACAAATGTCCGTATGAATTAAATCTAAGAGATCAGAATTCCGTTCAACCTTAGTAAAAGGTTTCTTTGTCATTTTTGCTTGAACACATATTTCACATTTTTGTGGAAAATTCCCATGACAAGCAATATATCCATGTTTAGACATATACTTTAACATTCTAAAATTTATGTGTGCTAATCTAGAATGCCAAATGGATGGGGAATACTCAACAACATAAGCAATCACATTATTTATTTCATTAATAGATAGTTTGAACATACCATCACAACTATATCTCTTACCTATATACATACCATTTTTAGTAATAATAACCTTATCGGACTCTAATACTATCTTAAAGCCCTTCTTACATAATAAATTTGCGGATACAAGATTTTTCCTTAATTCCGGAACATGGAATACATTTATTAACGTCAACTTCTTTCCCGACGTAAAATTCATCTCCACTGTTCCTTTGCCATGTACTTTTGCTGTCATATGATTTCCCATCAGAACTTCTTCCATTTCTTTCACTGGTTCATATACTTTGAACATAGCCTTGTTGTTACATACATGAATTGTGGCTCCAGAATCAAGCCACCAATCTGTCGAGGTTGTAACAGCGGCCATATGTAGTTCGGTTATCATACCGATGTGCATTTCCGACACCATTGCAATTAATTCATGCGTCGAAGACTCGACCATGTTTGCTGTATTATTGGTGCCAGAATTAGAGATTCTGCCCTTATTTCTATACTTGCAATCTTTGAACAAGTGGTTTGTTTTTCCACAATGAAAACATCTCTTTTCCTTCTCATAAGGCTTCTCATAAGGCTTCCTTTTGAACATGTTTTTCTTTGATTTTATTTTCAGATTATGAGGGCCTTTTTTCTTAGACCCTTCTGCAACATAATTAACTTTGGAACTCAAATATATTTCATCTCTTACACGATTTTCCGCTTCAATCTGAAGATGAGTTTGAAACTGTTCAATAGTCGATGATTCATTTGAATGCAGATATTTCTTTCCGAAATCGTTCCAGGAAGGAGGAAGTTTGGCTAGGATTTCTCCTATTTGTAGTGCATCAGGAACTTTAATCTCAAGTTCGTTTAAACGAGAGACTAAAATTTGGAGTTCATGAACTTGATCCATTATGGTAGTTTTATCATCTGTCATAAAGAACTCAAAATATTTCATAGCAAGAAATTTGTCCGTACCTCTCTTTTCATTCTTATATTTGGCTTCTAATGCATTCCATATTTCCTTTGGAGAAGATAAATTTTGGTACAAGTCATACAAACGGTCTGTAAGCGAATTTAGAATATACCCACGACACACAAGTTCATCCTCTTTTCGTTTACTGCGCTCCTTCTTCAATGTTTCAGAGTCGCCGGATTTCGGATCAGGAATGACAGGAAGATCCGAGTCTAGGACATAAAATATTTTCAATGTGGTCAGTAGGAAGACCATTCGATCCTTCCAACGAGTGTAGTTCGTTCCATCGAAACGAGCCAACTTTGAGTCTGCAACAATTTGACCGCTCTGAATTTGTACTTTGAAACTTGCTGATAGTTCGTTTTCCATAGTAGTATAATTTCCTTTAGATTGTTAGAACATTTATTTGACGGAATGAAATTAGAACAATATTTAACGGAATGAAATCGCAGCAAGGCGTTAGTTATACTTTCCTAAAGGAAATTATGCCCCCACTATAAAGGCTATTCCCTTTGGGATACAATACTGCTTTGTAAGGCCTTAAAACGATTTCTTGTGAATGAAATCACGGACTGTAGATGTGTATATATAGGAGTGAATAGGAGAGTCAGATATGAACCAATGTTTCTGTTCATATAATGGATATAAACCATTGTATTGTTTCACATGGTTTGGCGCCAAAGTAAGAGCAAATGCTCATCATGATTAGTCTAATATTCAATATCCATTTAATGCTAGTTGGCCCAATAATATTTAGTATTAGCCCATTTCTCATAATTGATATAGTAATGTCAGTATATTTTATATACCAAAATCTCTCCATCATCTTCTACACAAACTACTCCAACACCATGTAGGGCATATATATGAGCAAGTAATTGCAAAAGATATTAAAATCTAATGAACATAGACAACGTTCTATCCTTATACGGAGTATATGTCTTAAACTTAAAATAGGTCAAATATTTTTGACATTTTCTTAACAACTTTGCCATGCCATTTAATATGTATTTAACCCAACTTAAAGTTTAAGACATAAATTTGGTATTAAACAAGAATTTGTGATTGAGTATATGCTAACACTATGACACAAACTCTAGAATTCTCTATTCTTGCCGAGTCTAGGCCAACACAAATCACAGGTGGCTGAAATTGAGTTTGAACATAGTACGAATATCACGTAGTTTTAACCTTTGAATTTGAAATGTGTTATGGTTGTTACCTTTTATTTTTTTACTTATCCTTATATTTTAGCACTTTACACAACCATAACGAGAACGTAGTGGTTAATTTTATTGATTATTATTTTGTTCGTTCCCGTTTAAGTTTTCTTAAAACTTTAAGAGATGTTTAATTCAACTCTTATTAATTCAGTTTAAAAAAGTTAAGCTCAATATATACCATTTTTTCTATAAGTTAAGCTATATGTTTAATTCAGCTCCTATAAGTTCGATTCAGAGAAATAAACTCATATAAGTCTAGTTCAACTTCTATATATATGTTCGTTCAGCAAAATTAAGTACAAAACTTCAAAGCCTTGAGTATTATTACATCATAATCATAGATTATTACAGATTGGTCCGGGCATTGCCCGACCATTAAATCTAGTAAATATATATTTGAGACTTTTTTCGAGCGACGTGGTAGTCTCCAACTTTTTTAAAACACTTAATTTAATTTCAAAGTTAATTACTTAAATTTTTTCCATTAGGATATAAGGAAATAATTAATCATTTACAATTTTTCTATCAGAATTAGAAAATTATTTTTTTAATATTTATGCACTTATTATTTTAAAATAACTTTTCCATCTTTTCTATTAGAATTATAAGATTATTTCTTAATATTTGTGTTTATTTATATATATGAAAACTTCGATATAAAAAAAACTTAGATATATTCATAGTCTCCAAATTTATATGCATTATTCAATATGGTAATTCACCAGATAAAACGTCGGTAAGCTCAAATTTTTTTAAACACTTAAAATAAAATTAAAAATTAATATAAAGAATAATATAAAAATATTGTTTAATAAAAATTAACACATATATAAAATAATATAGAAATAGAGTTTAATACTGTAATTATCTAAACATCATATTTTAAATATTATAACTTATAACTTAATAATAGTTTCAAGTCGTTGTAATTAATCCAAGTGACTTAATTTTGTTTAGTACTAACTTCTCTCGAGAATGCAAATGAATTCCATAGCAATTCTATCATTCTAAAAATTTTGTTAAATGACCTGATTAATTCCTATAACAAGCTGAATTGATCATTACACGATCCATTATTCATGGTGTATTTTATGATTATCAGAGCAACCATGCCCATTTTATTTCATCATAATAATCTCTCGACCCTCGCTTGAAATTTTGCTATAATTGCGTATTCTCTTTTTTTTTTGGTGAAAGGGTAAGTAATATATAAGCTCAAACAACCAAATACATCATAGTCCGCAAATCATACTTTATTAGGCAATGAAACCCCTAATAAGAGCAGAATGCTTCTCTTTCAGCTCTGAACTGACAATACAATTGATTCTATTATAAACAACATATTTAACAGCCTGCAATATAGCACCCGATCTCTTCATATACTGATCATGTAAACTGACATTTCGAGCCTGCCAAATCTGGTAAATGAGGACACAAATGGCAGCTCCTACAATGTGTTTCTTTAGAAGGTGGCGTAATCTGCACTTAGTCCACCACTGTATCGTTAATTACCAAGGAATATGGATCCCCAACCAATCTGAAACTAGCTGTAAACAGCACCTGCTATACCAGCACTCAAAGAACAGATGAAAATGAGATTCATTAGCTTTCTCACACAACAGACAACTAGGCTCTAGGCATACTTCTCTTCTGCACAATCTATCCCTGGTTAGAAGCTTGTCTTGTGCAGCTAACCAAGCAATAACATTGTGTTTGCTCATACCATATGGAATAAAACTACTAGGACTCGATTTTTGGACGAAAAGGACTCGAAAACAGGATCTGAATTGGTTGGAATTAGACTCAACAAATGGACTGTTTTGGACTCAAACAAAGACTAACTAAATGGTATAAGGATTAAGAAGATAAAAGACTCAAGTATGTACGACTTAAGACTCAACTAATCTGATTTGGGACATGACAAACAACACAATTGAAACGATTAGCTTGAATGACAACAATGGAAAATAGGTTTGTAACTTAAATGCTTATGAAGTAAACATTCAAATAACAATCTTCTCAAGGACTCAAAACAAAGAAAACAGAAAGTTTGGGACTGTTTTGACACGAAAACAAGAACAAGTAACCGAGATATGACTTAAACTAGATCACGAAGCAGGTTTAAGCCTTGGAATTAAACTCAAGATCACGAAGCAAGAGCTTAATCCCGCCTCAAACACTAAGTAATGAGGGGTTTTCTGCACTAAGCAAGAAGAAAAGAAGTAGAAAACTCGGTTTTCAAACTCATATTTTAATTCACTCAAATCAAGTTCTCAAGTGCTTAGCTTGGTTTATATAGACCAAGGCTTACAATCTTGACCCTTGATTACTAAGTACATCTAAAGGTCTCAAAAATAGCAGCTAACAACCAAGAAAAACGGCAGCCAAGGCTATGACAAAGCTGAAATGAAAAGGACATAAAGCAAAGAAAGTAAACTAATAGTCCAAACTTCCTTGTTTGTAGCTCAACTTCTTATTTATGATTATATGGACTGAAATGAGGCTTGAGGAAACCGTGTAAGAGTCCTTGCTGCAGCCATAAAGTCCCTTGAGCTTTGTTGGTTCAAAAGAGGAAGGTTGATAGCGACATAATGCACAAAAAACTAAGCTTGTTCCAGCCATGGTCCTGATTGCGCACGGTTTTAAAAGCTTGGCAAACTCTATGATAGGAACGGCTTTGGGATATAAGTTCCTACACAAAAACGTCCCAAACTCACCAAAGATTAATCCCATGCTGGAAAATGGCACGACTTCTTAGACGGAATTCATGTTAGACCTCAATCTTGTGCAAGGCCCAAAACCGGGTGAAATGTGGCCTTTCTCGGTTTGATTTGTTTCAATCTCCCCTTCTTCAAAAGGACTTGCCCTCAAGTCCTGGAAATCATCATCCTCATTCTCCACATAGCTTGGACTCAAGTCCCCAACATCAAATGTTACATGAATTCCCAAGAGATCAACTTTGTACTTATTGAACCCAATTTGCTTGATGACTTTGAAAGGACCTTCTTCGCTTGCTATGGACTTGTTTTTTCCTTTCTTAAGGACTCTTTGCTTGTTGATTTTAACCCACACAAGGTCCCCGGGCCTGAATATGCGAGCTTGCTTAGGAGCCATAGACATTTCCTTGCATTGCATGGCCTTAGCATGGATGGGAGGATCTCTTTCAACTCGTTTCTTGACTCCTTTCCATTCCTCAACAATTGGTTCGAAATTTTGCACTTGGGCAGCCTCATTGCCGTGGTCATTGCCATCACTAGCCTTGCACTTGAATTCAAATGAGTTAGTTAAACTTGGATTAGGAAATGAAGTAGGCTCACATTGCAAGCCTTCAAAGAAACCCTCGGTTTGATCTTTCCATTTGAGTAATGCTTGAACCCTTGGCTCCTTGAACTCATCTTTGGCATGGACAACATGGTCAGTCCCCATGCCGTCCTCCCCTTGACTCACTTTGTCTTCATTGATCAATAATACTTTCTTGGGTGGTTCAAACAAGGACTCGGGTGGTAGGGGTGCTAGCACAACTTTCTTTGAACCAAGCTTGAAAGTATAGGTGTTGTCTTGACCATTATGCATTGAATCTTTATCAAACTCCCATGGTCTTCCAAGTAGAAGATGGCAAGCATCCATAGGTAGAACATCACAAAGAACCTCATCAACATAGTTCTTGCCAATGGAGAAAGACACTAGGCATTGCTTATCCACCTTAATTTCAGCCCCTTTGTTGAGCCACCTCAACTTGTAAGGATTAGGATGATCTTGTGTAGGCAAAGAGAGCTTCTCAATGAGAGTATTAGAAGCCACATTAGTACAACTTCCTCCATCAATGATAAGGTTGCAAACTTTCCCTTGAATGGTGCACCTAGACCTAAAGAGTTGTTGTCTTTGGTTTACTTCCATAGGTTGGGTACTCAATGCTCTCCAAATGACCAAACTCATTCCCTCATCCGGTTCTACCACCATGGCAGCCTCCTCTTGCACCGTTTCTTCTTTACTATCATCACAAACAAGGATCTCATCCTCACCCCAATGAACTACCTCAAATGTGCTAAGGGCTCTCTTGGTTGGACACTCTTTAGCATAGTGACCGAACCCTTGACATTGGTAACATTTTTTCAGAGATGTGGTGCTTTTGGTTGGAATCATGGGTGCCTTGCCTTTGTCAAGAGTAGGTGTTTTGTTTTGAGGGGTTGGTTCATCAACCTTGGTCTCGGTTTGGGTGGAGTATGGGGCTGTTTTGGCGGCTGTTTTTGTGGTGGCAGCTCTCCCCTTTCCCAATTTCTCAACCCTTAAAGCCAAATTAACGGCTTCATCAAAGGACCATACTTGTTGCATTCTAACCCTATGAGCAATCTTGGTATCTAAACCTTCAACAAATCTAGCAATTTTCTGTTCGGGCTTCTCATTGAGTTCACATTGCAAGGTAAGTTGTTCAAAGTCCCTAAGATATGACTCAAGTGGTTGTTGGTCTTGTTTAAGTTGTGTGAGCTTAATGAAAATGTCTTGAGTGTACTCTTTAGGTATAAACTTCTCATTAAGCTTCTTTTTCAGTTTTAACCAAGACTTAATAGGTTCCTTACCATCCCTTCTTCTCTGATTTTTAAGTTCTCATACCAAAGGGAAGCATAGCCTTTGAGTTTCAAGATTGCAACTTTAAAAGCTTTGCCATCAGAATAACCTTTAAACTCAAAAACTCTTTCAATGGTCCTAAACCAATCTAACAAATCCTCGGGGTTTAAACTACCATGAAAATCAGGAATTTCTACCTTTAAGTCTTTGTTGGGCTCTCCATGAAAGGCCTCGGCCATGGACTCCTCCGAATCAGAAAGCTCTTCTTCCTCATGGCCACCATGAGCTCGTCCTCTCCCCATGAGGCCACGGCCTCTACCCCTGCCTCTAGGTGGTCGTCCTCCTCTTGGTGGTGGTGTTGGAATATTAGCCATGATAACATTGAGAGATTCTAGCAACAAATCACATTTTTCAGAAAGTTGAGTAACTTGTGTTTCAATTCCAGCAATCCTTTCTTCACTCATGGTTGTTTTTTGTGTTTTTAATGTGGTTAGGGTATAATGAACTCACAAAGAAAGGATTTTGTTGTTAACCAAAGCTCTGATAACCAATTTGGAATAAAACTACTAGGACTCGATTTTTGATCGAAAAGGACTCAAAAACGGATCTGAATTGGTTGGAATTAGACTCAACAAATGGACTGTTTTGGACTCAAACAAAGACTAACTAAATGGTATAAGGATTAAGAAGATAAAAGACTCAAGTATGTACGACTTAAGACTCAACTAATCTGATTTGGGACATGACAAACAACACAATTGAAACGATTAGCTTGAATGACAACAATGGAAAATAGGTTTGTAACTTAAATGCTTATGAAGTAAACATTCAAATAACAATCTTCTCAAGGACTCAAAACAAAGAAAACAGAAAGTTTGGGACTGTTTTGACACGAAAACAAGAACAAGTAACCGAGATATGACTTAAACTAGATCACGAAGCAGGTTTAAGCCTTGGAATTAAACTCAAGATCACGAAGCAAGAGCTTAATCCCGCCTCAAACACTAAGTAATGAGGGGTTTTCTGCACTAAGCAAGAAGAAAAGAAGTAGAAAACTCAGTTTTCAAACTCATATTTTAATTCACTCAAATCAAAGTTCTCAAGTGCTTAGCTTGGTTTATATAGACCAAGGCTTACAATCTTGACCCTTGATTACTAAGTACATCTAAAGGTCTCAAAAATAGCAGCTAACAACCAAGAAAAACGGCAGCCAAGGCTATGACAAAGCTGAAATGAAAAGGACATAAAGCAAAGAAAGTAAACTAATAGTCCAAACTTCCTTGTTTGTAGCTCAACTTCTTATTTATGATTATATGGACTGAAATGAGGCTTGAGGAAACCGTGTAAGAGTCCTTGCTGCAGCCATAAAGTCCCTTGAGCTTTGTTGGTTCAAAAGAGGAAGGTTGATAGCGACATAATGCACAAAAAACTAAGCTTGTTCCAGCCATGGTCCTGATTGCGCACGGTTTTAAAAGCTTGGCAAACTCTATGATAGGAACGGCTTTGGGATATAAGTTCCTACACAAAAATGTCCCAAACTCACCAAAGATTAATCCCATGCTGGAAAATGGCACGACTTCTTAGACGGAATTCATGTTAGACCTCAATCTTGTGCAAGGCCCAAAACCGGGTGAAATGTGGCCTTTCTCGGTTTGATTTGTTTCACCATATCTAGTCCAAACCAGAGCTTGCCATTGTACCTTAGCTTGGTCATTCTGCAGCCAAGAATACCCATCCTGTATAGAATAAGCAGTACCAGTTCTCCAACCATTATATGATTGAACCCCGGTTGCATCCTATCCTTCACCCAACAAATTTTCTTCCAAGCCCAACTCGCATTAGCAGATGGTTGATAACTCCACAAATCAGTTTGCTTTATATAAACATTATGCACCCACTTCACCCATATGTGATCCTTCTTATTAGCTATCCACAAAACATATTTGCAAATAGTAGCAATGTTCCATAATTCAGAGTTAAGAAGGCCCAATCCTCCAAACTCCTTGGCTTTGCACACCTTGGACCA
The DNA here is from genome assembly GCF_048544455.1 of Silene latifolia. Taxonomy (NCBI): domain Eukaryota; kingdom Viridiplantae; phylum Streptophyta; class Magnoliopsida; order Caryophyllales; family Caryophyllaceae; genus Silene; species Silene latifolia. The sequence goes on along the minus strand of NC_133538.1, from coordinate 215,584,004 downwards.
AGTCACAGGGGGAGATTTTTCATAAGTACCATGCCCTTGCCACAGAAAATTTCTATAAATATCATCAATTTGCTTGAGAACCCCATTAGGCAAAAGAAAAATCCTAGCCCAATAATTGTGAAGGTGAGTAAGAACAGACTGCACCAAAGTCAATCTCCCACCATATGATAATTTCCTTGCACCCAGAGCCCTTATTCTGCTCACCAATCTCTCCACCAATACTGCACAGTCAAGCACACTGAGTTTTTTTGCCGCAATTGGGACACCAAGATACCTGAAGGGTAACTTAGCCAACTGCATACCAATCCTTGCAATGAGCTCAGCCTGTAAAGCAGAGTCAACTCCATTCATATAGACATTTGATTTCCTAACATTCATTTTTAGCCCAAAAGCTTTAGAAAACACTTCAAAGTTATTGAGTAAGATATCCACAGTGGTTAGATTGCCATGACGGAACAACAAAAGGTCATCTGCAAAGCACGTGTGTGAGAGCTTGGATTTTTTACATAAGGAATGATACTTGTAACCCTGAATCTCCTGAGCCACACAAATAATTCTGCTAAGATACTCCATGCATAGAGTGAAGAGGAGAGGGGCATGGGGTCCCCTTGCCTCAAACCTCTCCTACCCTTAAAAAAGCAAAAAGTCCCCCATTAAGAGAGATAGAGAAAGTGGGAGTGCACACACATTCCATCACTCTGCTAGTAAACATCTCAGGGAAACCCATAGCCTCCATCATACCCCTAACAAAAGACCATTCAATAGAATTATAGGCCTTTTGCAAATCAATCTTCATCAATATTCTTGGAGAGTGGCTCTTTCTTTTATACGGCTTAACTAGGTCCTGACACACAAGGATATTCTCCACAATATCCCTATTCTTCATAAAAGCACTTTGATTTTGACTCACCAAATCAGGTAAAACCAGACTTAACCTATTACTCAACACCTTTGTGGTACACTTGTAAACCACATTACAGCACGCAATAGGTCTAAATTGAGATACATGAGATGGTAATTCAACTTTAGGAATCAAAGTCTGAATGGTGTGGTTCACCTGCTTTAAAAGCTCTCTAGATTTAAAAAAAATCTTTCACTGCTGCAATCACTGAATCTCTAACAGTTCCCCAGGCATTCTTGAAAAACTGGCTTGAGAAGCCATCAGGACCAGCAGCTTTTCCCCCAAGAATAGTGAACACAGCATCTTTAATTTCTTTACCTGTAATAGGTCTCATAAGCAAAGGAATGTGAGAACCCTGAATCACATTACCAACAGACACTAGAGTATCCTGGACCTTCTCAACCACCTGAGAAGTCCCAAGAAAATCAATGTAATACAGTTCAAATGCCTTGGCCACCCCTGCTGGATCAGAATGTAACATACCCTCCATATCCTTTATCTGAAAAACTTTATTACTGGACCTTCTCTTTTTAATCACAGAGTGAAAGTAAGCTGAATTATCTTCCTCTTCCAACACCCACTGAAGATTAGCTTTTTGACTCAAAAACATTTGTTTTGCTTTTAGCAAATTTTGAACCTCCTGACTAGCCAGCTTTTCATTTTCATTCAAAGTAACATCAGTTGGGTTCCTATTAAGCTCCTCTTGGATACAAAAGAGGGCTTTATCAGCTACTTTGAAAGTACGTTCAATGTTCTGAAAACCCTCCCTATTAAGCCCTTTCAAAGGCTTCTTCAAATTTTTTAACTTTATCACCATTTGGTACATTAAGGTGCCTAACATCTCTTGATGCCACACATTCTGAACTAAATTTTGAAAATCACCATCCAGAGACCACATATTAAAATATCTAAAAGCCTTTGGTCTGCTTACATGTTGTTCCCTCATGCTGATTATGCAAGGAAAGTGATCATACAACCCCTCAGGCAAAAACTTGGCTACACTATCAGGGTACTCAATCAACCAATCATCATTGTGCAACACTATGTCAATCCTACTGAACACTCTTGTCCCAACTTCATGCTTATTATTCCAAGTAAAGAAAGCCCCCACAGTTTTCATAGTGTGCAGATTACTGCTGTTACAAGTGTCATGGAACTGCCTAATCTCAGCCCAACTAATGTCAGTACCAATCCTCTCATCAGGGTACATAACATTATTAAAATCCCCATGAACCATCAAAGGACCAGTTCCCCAATGAGCATACTTAATAATAGATTTCCACAGACCCTTCCTATCAGCCAACTTATTAAAACCATAGACCACGGTCAATTTAAACTTAAACCCCCTTACATTATCAGTAACCTCAGAGAAAATAGTTTGAGAAGTAATATCAAAAACATTGATAGTAAACAGACTGGGATTCCACATCATCCAGATCCTCCCACCTTTATGACTAGAATTATTGGTGCAAATAGACCAGTTACTACAAATATTATTATGCACTTTATTCCATCTACTACATCTTACCCTAGTCTCTAGAAGACTAAATAATCCAACATTATTCTGGTGAAGAAACCATTTAATGTCCTTCTGTTTTGTTAGACTATTTAGCCCTCTAACATTCCAAAAACCGAGGTTAACCATGGTCAAGGGTTGGTGTCACAGACCCCCTACCATCCAACTTCCTTATGGACCTCTGTAAAGCAGCATTCAGGGAATCCATAAAAGTCAGCCCAGGCATTGCACTTGAGGTACTAGGTATATCAGGCCCCTGCCTCGAGAATCTGGTAAAAACTCTAGTAGGTGTAGGCATGGTGGACTTTAACCTACCAGGTGGGGGGATAGGAATAACCACATATGGGATCACCTGCACAACCACTGGGGTAGAAGGTTTAAGAGAGACAGCCTGAACAGTTACCTTAGCAACATGTTTCCTGGCAACCGGTCTGGTTACCACAGGTTTCCAAACCTGCTTAGGACATTGCTGTTGTTGCCCCCTACATTGTTCCAAAGAATGGCCAATGCTATTGCACTTACCAAAGTAAATGGGAAGCCATTCATATTCTAATATCATAGTCTGTTCCTTAGCAGATTCATCCAAAAACTCAATCACCTTTGGGAATTCCTGGTTCATTTCCACCTCCATAAGAAGTCCAGGAAAACTCAGGAAATTCCTACTGGATGTGTTAGCCTCACATTTAAGAAATTTACCCAGCGGAGCAATTATCTTCCTAAGACATCGTTCACCCCAAAACTTAATGTCCAGGACATGTATCTTAACCCAAATTGGGATTTCCTTAACATCATGTTTAACCAGACAAGAATGAGGAAGCCATTCCTTGATTATTACTGGCTTACTTTCAAACATTAAAGGTCCATAGTCCAATGCCTTTTTTTGGCGTTCCTTCGTCTTAAAGCGAACCTTAAAAATACCATTCGTCATGAATGATATCTTATCAATATCAAACCCAGACCAAACCCTCATAAGAAACCCATTTACAACCGTCCAAGGAGGCCTCGCTCCCAAAATTTATCCATAAACAGCCGTAGACCAAAAATTGATCTCACCTGAAACATCATCAATCGAAATTTGAGGTTTCCTGGAGTTGTTCAAGGAAGTCTCAGCAGCATCCTTCCCTTTCTGACTACGACTCCATTTACGATGCACCTCATTCCAGGCACCATCTTCATTCAATTGTTCAGCATCCACAGCTTGTTGCTCCGCAATCAAATCCTGGGTAATCTGATCATCAAAAGCAGTATGAATCACCGTTTTTTTGTGTTTTTGTGAATTTTTGAGATTATTATTGTGTTTTTTTAGGCTGTGCCATTGCGTCGGTAAGCCTTAGAACACGAGAAATCAGAGGCTTAACTTTCTCTCTCTACCTTCTCTCATCCCGTAATTCATTTTCATTTAAAATTATAATTGCATATTCTCCTATATCATTCTAACATCTAGATTTGCACAAATTTCTTGGGATGTCCAACCTCTGATACACACGTAGTAATATACTCTGTATTAACAACAGTTTTTCTAAGGATGTTTTCTTCAAAGGTACACGATAAGTTGGCTTAGAAAAAAAAAGTTTGACATTCCTCACTGTAACACCCTCATATACCAAGGTGCATTACCAAGGACCACCCTAGCATATAAAGGTGCTACCATATCGGTTACCCGAGGCAATTATATCAATAGTGACCATAAAAGAACAATTATTAAAGTATAAATTTAACTTATTACATCGTCTCAAAACTGTAAACCAAAGTATAAGAAATGTTAAGCCAGACTACAACTCATAAAGTATCTCAAACTCGTAACAGCGGAAGCTAAGACTCTAAGTGATGACATCCCCTCCTTGATCCTGCAGCTAACATGAAATCGTCACCTGTCACAATCTGCCCACCATCCCCGAATGGATCACCACACTTTTAGAAAACATAGACGGGGTCAGTTCACTGAATAATGAAGATAAGAAATCATAAAGACAACCAAACCAAACCAATTCAACTATATAACCATTCTCCCAACTCCATTAGTATCCAGTAACCGACTACACACCTAAGTGTGTAGCCCTTCCAGATTACCCATCGCAACAGGTAATCCTCACCGCCAGTGGGGGACCGTAACCTTGCCCACCTAAGCCCCGCTCATCACAACGAGCAATAACTCATGTCCATTAATGTGCACATCCCCCTTGTGACGGGAACCACAAGGGGCGAATCAAGAGCATGAAGCCATTCCCGAATGATGACTCCACTCAGCCGAGGACGAACCTTGCAATCATAGACGAGCAACAACCAATCTAACAACCAAGAAAGATAATTCCAACAATGATACTAATCATGTCAATACAACAATCAATCCGTCTTAAATCAATTAAATAGGCAACTGAGTAAGGAAACCCTACCTTATCACGAATCCGAATCACAAGCACACAGCATAAGCTAGAATTGTTCCTCTACGAATCCTTGACCTAATAATAATCACAAAAATTCTAATCACAATCATGCCAATCTACCTTTTCCCCCAAATCTAATCATTAGGGCAAAACCCTAAAAGACAAATCTAATCAAAAGACAAAATACTAGTGACTTACCGACAAAACTAATGCTAAAGAGATGAACAAAAGACTCACGAACGATTAATTGCCTTGAGAGTGATTAAGGGTGATTAGAGGAGTGAAGAACGTAGTTTAGGTTTTCTTAAAAATGAATAGAAACTGTTAAACAAGGTTTATATAATCTTTAATCACCCTTAATCAAACCGCGGAAATTAATCCCGTCAGACCGGTTACTCGATCGAGTACCTGGAGTACTCGGCCGAGTACGCCTTACTCGTCCGAGTATTACACTACTCGGCCGAGTGTTCCTAGGCAACCTGACCAGAAAACACACGACACCTTACTCGGCCGAGTTAGCCTTATTCTGCCGAGTAAGCTAGTCTCAGAAAACCGTTGTATTACACTCACGTCCCATCATTTATTTATCCTTTTAATTTCTATGAGGAATATATTAATCAGATGTAAAAAATGATTGGGACAGAGATAGACCTGGCAAATGAGCCACCGGGCCAGGTCCGGGTCGGAACAATTCGGTTTTCAAGAATTTGGTTCGAAATGGGTCGGGTTGCGTACGTGGTGGATTTAGGGGGCTAGCAGGGGCGAGGGCGGTTTGAAATTTCATTGTTTTAGTTAAAACTTTCCAACTTTTTTCGAGTTTACTTTAAACCATTACTCATTCGCCCCCTACTGAGAATTTTCGTCCCCACTAGGGTTAATTTCTGGCTCCGCCACAGGGTCGGGTTGTTTCAAGTTCAAGTCATTTTCGGATAGGTTATTATCACACTATTTAGGGATATCAGTTAGTTGCGACAATAAACATTATAACCCCCGTTTTTTCCTCATTTTCAATATTAAAATCAAATAAGTTTAAATAATTAAATTATACTCCCTCCATTATTCTTTATATGTCATTTTAGGTAATTGATAAATTTAGTCTTTATATGTCGTTTTTTCTATGCACTCTCTTTCTTAGTGGAATTGCAAATTAATTATGGGTCATTAATTTCATTCCATACAACATTTTTTCATTGGTTGACAATAAAGAAATTCACTATATATGTATTGTAAAGAAATAAGCATTTTGCTCTTTGCAAAGCTTTATCGGCTAAATACATATTGTGTATGGTCGTTTTAGCTTGTATTGTGTGAAGAGGATTGTATGTAGAACAATTGTAATATTAACATAATTTGATTTACGATTACTATTTCTAATTTGTGATTTGATTAGATACAGTAATTGACATTTGAATGATTAATATGTAGATAAAAAAACATTTGAAAGAAGGAGTGCACGCACACAAAAAATATTTGGCGAAAGATCGGTGTCTCTAATAGAAATAGAATAATTTTCTACTCTAAAATCAAATTCAATGAAAAAATTCGGTTAAACCAATATTATTTATTAGTAAGATTTGCATAAATAGTTACACAACACAAGTAAGTACTATGTATCGTAACAGTAGTATAGTTTAGGAAAATAATATCATAGGCCATATCATATATCTCATATTAGTTCATCTTCGACTCTTCTACGTAATAAATACATGAAACAAGTAAAAAATAATGTAAATAGATACAGAATATAATGCTTTTGATGGGGTCTCTCAAAAATAATCATATATTATGAAAAAAGATAAATAGAAGTAAGACAAATATAGGTTAATCAACATCTTTATCATCTTTTCACATACCCCATATTAATATGGTATAATTATTATTTTATTACCGTGTAAAAACCAATGAGGTCTTTACCTCAAGTTGTTGCCTTTTTATTACCGTGAATTTATTTTTTATAATTTGACAAAATTTCATTAGGTTTCAATTGAAATTGAGCCTTCATGACCACTTGGACGGATTTTTCTCTCTCCCTGTTTGTGGATAAATATTTTCTTAATCATGTTTCTTTATATGTTGACATGCGTTTATTTGTTCAAACTATAAAGCCAAGTGGATTTATTTTTATTCGGTTTGACCAATTAGAAAAACATCTTAAAAATATTATCAAACGACATTTTCAAGGAAATTTTAAGATAAAGAATTTCAAATTTACACTACCTTTTCATAGATATTCCAAGTTTTAACAACCTATGAGATTGCACAGGATATAAGGTCAACTTAAATGGCAAGTAATACAACTGAAAAGGGGTCTCTAAATGATCTTGCGCAATCCAACCAATACCGACCAAAAGAGCAGACGACTACATTCGTTTTGTGTCATGAGAAATCAGGAGGGGCGTAATAGAATGGTTTAATGGGTGTTTGAGGTCAGGTTTTAAGAGTGTTGGCAATAGATCAAGAAGAGCAATGAACATGAATAGAAGATAGTCAATGCGGGTCCAGGGGGTTTGTAATACTACGGTTTTCTATGTCTGTGGGTACTCTATCGAGTGGGGCTTATTCTGTCGAGTAAGTATGTTTTTACGCAAAACAGTAGCTGACCTGATGGGTACTCGATCGATTACGTGTGACACTCGATCGAGTAAGGGGCACTCGATCGAGTAAGTCACTTACTCGATCGAGTAAGGGCGTATTACGGGTTGTTTAGCTGGGTTTTGTTAATAATGCGAGATTAATATAAAAGGGCTTCCGTCACTTTGCTTAATCACTTTTTAACCTTCTAAAACCTTTCAAAGAAAAGAAAAGAGTTACGTAGTTCGCATTCATCGCATTATTAGCAAATCCCAAGGCTAGGATCGTCGGATTGTCTTGTTCTTTACGCCGTTGTGATCATTGTGTCGAGGATACGCTTCTCGTATAATTTTTATAATTATTTAGTAAGTTTGTTTAAAATCCTAATTGGGTAGATTTTGGGGTTTTGGATGTATTATGATGATTAGGTGGTGATTATGTGATTATGTGTTATAGGAGGAGGATTCGTAGAAGAAAGGTTTTGATTAGCTGCTTGACGATCGTGTGATTGCTATTCCAGGTAGGGTTTCCCTACTCAGTATTGTTTATATGGCATTGTTGGTAATCGATTATTGTTGTTGTTGTTGTATATCATATTGGTATTGGATTTGGAATTGGTTATTATTGATAGTATATTATAATTGTCGTATAATTGTCTATGGTTTGCGAGGTGTGTCTTCGGCTGAGTGGAGTCACTTGCGGGAGTGGCTTCACGCCCTTGATTCGCCTTCTATGGAACCCGCCACAGAAGGGATGTGCATATTTAAGAACTTGGGTTTATCGCTCGGATGAGATGAGCGAGGCTTAGGTAGGAACGGCTGCGGTCCCCCCACTAGCGGTGTGGAATACTTGTTGCGATGAGTATTCTGGCAGGACTACACACTTTAGTGTGTTGTCATGTGTGTGGTGATATGATGGAGATTGGTTTGGCTGGATTGGATTATAGTGTTGCTTTTATTGCAGCTGTGTTGTTTTGTGTGATCAGTACTGACCCCGTTTAATTGTTTTAAAAACTGTGGTGATCCATTCGGGGATGGTGAGCAGTTATTGAGCAGGTATGAGATGGCTTACGCGAGGTATAGCTGGGATGGAGTTATCACATGAGTCACTAGAGTCTTCCGCTGTGTCATGAACTTAGTTTATTTCGTTTGGATTTGTAGTTTGAGAAACAGTTGTATTTTACTTTATCAGTTTTGGGATTTGAACTTGTATCGCTTCAAACTTATTTATTAAAGTATGTTTCTCTATGGTCTATTTGATATTCATTGCCTTGGGTAACCGAGATGGTAGCATTCCCATGCTTTAAGTGGTCCTGGTAAGGCACTTGGAGTATGGGGGTGTTACAAAGTGGTATCAGAGGGACGATTTTGGAACCTGTAACTAATGAACTCAATGAACTTAGGGAGTCAAAATAAAATGAACCTGGGTAGGAGTTGTTAGGAGCTAATGCAAAGACTTTGGAGACGTCCTAAAGTCGCGATCTCGCCCTACAACTTTGAACCAGTCGCTATTGGGTGTGTCATGGGATCGTTATGTGTTTATCTCGTATGTTACATGGTTATGTACAAAATGTGTTGTGTGAATCGGTGGATGAATGCATGTAGAGGATATGAGGTGTTGTGGTGAAAAGTGATGATAAAATGAGTATGTGTGTTGATTGAATAACGTAATTTCATGATAGATGATTTATAACGTGGCTTGCTAGAAACATGTGAAGATAGTTATCGTTTGTTGTGTATATAGATATCGTATATATGTTTGTCTTTTTGCATATAAGTAGAGATGGTTGGAAGTGTTGAGTTGAGCATGCAGGTAGTATATGAGTCAGCATGACTCGATCGAGTGGGGGGCACTCGATCGAGTAGGTGAGTGGCTCGATCGAGTGGGGTGTTTTTCGTTTCTGGGCAGTAGACTGTTTTTGGCCACTCGATCGAGTAGGTTGGGGCACTCGATCGAGTAGGGTCAGCTCGATCGAGTAAGGTTGTGGCTCGATCGATTACGTTTTTGGATGCATTCTGATCAGATTATGGAGTCGAGGCATTCGATCGAGTAGGTGGGCAACTCGATCGAGTCGCCTCAACTCGATCGAGTGGGTTGTGAGGCTCGATCGAGTAGGTTCAGTACAGGTCATATACATGATTGAGGTATGGGATGTATGTTTACCTTTTCTTATATAGTTTTAAGTTGCCGCCAAAGAGAAACGCGTTGTATGCCAGGGCTGAGAACATGAGCATTGATGAGATAGTTAAGATGTTGGAGCACCAAGATGCTCTCACTGATGCTCTAATGAAGTTCGGGAAAGATAGAGAGGCGGGTGTGGATTTCGCCAAGATGAGTACAAACATAGCGAGGTTTAACCCAAAGGAGTACATGGGCACGGGTGCGCCAATTCTGCTTGATAATTGGCATAGAGAGATGGAGAACATACTTAATGTGGTTCATTACCTAGAGGACTTTAGAGTGGAACAGGCTGCGTTCTACTTGAGTGATGTGGCTGGAGAGTGGTGGGATAAGGTTAGAGAGCGTGCTTTGGATCTATATGTGAAACAGGGGATGTCTGCTATACCTTGGGGTGAGTTTAAGAGGTCTATGCGACGCGAGTTTGTGCCGGAACATGTGCATAGTAAGTTGAGAGAGGAGTTTGATGACTTCAAGATGACTTCTGATTTAACAGTGGCTGAGTATTATCACAAGTTCAACGAGAAGTCTAGGTATGCAGACGATATAGGACTGAACCAGGAGAACTTGGCGTTGAGGTTTGCGAAAGGTTTGACACCTAAGATTATGGAGAAGCTACCTGTAGGAGTCCTTACTGATGTTAAGGAGGTATATGAGCGTGGCGAGAGAGCTAAGAGGTTAGTAGAGATGGCTAAGGAGAACATGGAGAGAGCTTCTGAGAAGAGGAAGGCTGAGAGTGAGGGTGGTGGTCAGTCTAGTTACAAGAGGGGCGGCCACAACCAGGTGAGAGCTTACTCTTCGGGGTCGGAGTTCAGTGGTGGAGCTTCTTATGGGCATGGTTGTGGTGGTGGTAGTAGCAGCTGGGGTTTATCTTGCTTTAACTGTGGTGGTGTGGGCCACAAGAGACATGAGTGTACCAGTGCTGTGGGCAGGGGTTTCTAGAGACCATCACAGGGGAGTTTCTCTCAGGATCCATCTCAGAGCTATGCTAGTAACAGGCCAACTAGGTCGTGGAATAATCAGGGTAGTCAGAACAACAATGGTGGGGCTAACCACAATGGCGGTAATTCTTATCAGAGACCAGCGACAAACAACAATCAAGGGTCGGCTGTTCAGCCGTCTACTTCTGCTAGTAATGTCCAGGGAGGTGGGCAGAAGACTAGTGGTAAGCTGTTCATGATGGAGAAGAAAGCAGCTGAGGATGATGCTCACGTAATCACGGGTACTTTTCTTATTAATGGAGTATTTACCTTTGTTTTGTTTGATTCGGGGGCGTCACAGTCTTTCGTATGATTGAGTCATGTTAAGCTTTTGGGTTTGAGAGAGTATGAGTCTGTAAAAGAGGAAGTTTTTATACCGTCGGGTGAGTCTGTATCTTGTGGGAGGCTGTATAAGGGTGTGTCTATGATAGTTGGGCAGGTTGACCTACCAGTGGACTTGTTAGAGTTTCCTTTGGATGGTTTTGAGATAATAGTTGGTATGGACTGGTTGGGTAAGTACAAAGCTAGAATAGACTGTCATCAAAAGAGAGTCTCTTTGAGAGGTCCTAAGGGAGTTAGTGTGTCTTATCGTGGGTTTGTTGTCAAATATAAAGTCAAGTTGATTGCAGCAGTGACCTTGAAGTCTTATCTGAGGAAGGGGTGTCCATTGATCTTATGTAATGTGAGAGACCATAGTATGGTGAGTTCGACAGTTGATCAGATACCAGTGGTAGGGGAGTTTCCAGATGTTTTTCCGGAGGAGATACCAGGTTTACCACCAAAGAGGGAGATATATTTTAGTGTTGATTTGAAACCAGGGATGGGACAAATCTCTAAGTCCCCGTACCGCATGGGTCCTAAGGAGTTGGAGGAGCTGAATAAACAGCTGGATGATTTAATTGATAAGGGATACATTAGACCTAGTGTATCACCGCGGGGAGCACCAGTCTTTTTTGTGAAAAAGAAAGATGAGATTTTGAGGTTGTATATCGACTACAGAGAGCTGAACAGGGTTACCGTGAAGAACAAGTATCCTTTGCCAAGGATAGATGATTTGTTTGATCAGTTGAACGGGGCAGCGGTCTTTTCTAAGATCGATTTGATGTCGGGTTACCATCAGGTGAAGATTAGGGATGAGGACATACCGAAGACATCTTTTACATCGAGGTATAGTCATTATGAGTATGATGTGATGTCGTTTGGGTTATCTAATGCACCTGCCGTGTTTATGGATTTGATGAACCGGGTTTTCAGTCAGTTTTTGGATCGGCTTGTTGTGGTATTTATCAATGATATCTTAGTCTATTCTAAGACTAAGGAGGAGGATGAGGAGCATTTGACGTTAGTGTTGCAGACTTTGCGAGATAATCAGATGTATGCAAAGTTATCTAAGTGTGAGTTTTGGCTCGAGGAAGTTGCTTTTCTGGGGCATGTGATTTCAAAGAAGGGTGTAGCGGTAGATCTGGCAAAGATAGAGGCAATTACTCGATGGGAAGCACCGAAGAATGTGGCAGAGATCAGGAGTTTCTTAGGTTTGGCAGGGTACTATCGTTGGTTTGTGAAAGATTTTTCCAAGATAGCCAGAGCTATGACAGCATTGATGAGGAAAGAGAATAGGTTTCGTTGGGATGAAAGTTGTGAGACGGCGTTCCAAACATTAAAGGAGCGTTTGACCACAGCTCTAGTCTTAGCATTACCTGAAGGGTGTGAGAACTTTGAGGTATATACAAATGCTTTAAATAATGGTTTGGGATGTGTGTTGACGCAGAATAGGAAAGTAATTGCCTATTCTTCTAGGCAATTGAAGCCTTATGAGGAGAACTACCCGACACATGATCTGGAGTTGGGTACAATTGTGTTTGCTCTCAAGATTTGGAGGCACTATCTTTATGGGGCGACCTTTAAGGTGTTTTCAGATCACAAGAGTCTCAAGTACATCTTCACTCAAAATGAGTTGAACATGAGAGAGAGGAGGTGGATGGAGCTGATTGGGGATTAAGACATGGATATTATATACCATGAAAAGAAGGCTAATGTGGTTGCAGATGCATTGAGCAGGAAGAGTGTACATTCTCTTTGCACAGCTATGTCTTTGATGAGGTTGAGAGATGAGGTGAAGAAGATGGGGATACATATGATACAGAAAGGGGATGCTCGAGGGGACTTGACAGCGAAGCCAGATCTTTATGATGATATTCGCAGAAAACAGGCTTTAGATCCTAAGATCGAGGAGTGGAGAGCTGGAGTAGAGAAAGGGACAGTGTCTCGGTTCTCTATTCATACAGACGGCAGTGTGAGATTTGATGGGAGATGGCGTGTTCCTAGTGATGAGTAGTTGAAAAAGATGATTATGATAGTGGCTCATTGCACACCATATTCGGTACATCCAGGTGGTGACAAGTTAAATAAAGATTTGAAGAAGACTTTCTGGTGGCCTGGGATGAAGAAGGAAACAGCTGAGTTTGTGGCTCGTTGTTTGACTTGTTAGAGGGATAAGGGAGAGCAGCGATGACCACAAGGTAAGATTCAGTCTCTTGAGGTACCTGAGTGGAAATGGGAGTCTATCTCTATGGATTTTATAGTGGGTTTGCCGAGGAGTTAACAGGGTAACAACATGATATGGGTAATAGTTGATCGTTTGACTAAGTCAGCTCACTTTGGGCCGATGAAAGATACTTGGACCAAGATACAGTTAGCTTTGGCGTATAGGAAGCATGTGGTTCATTTGCATGGGGTGCCTAAGGATATAGTGTTATGGATTTTGGTGGTAGCTGGGAGGAGAGATTGGATCTGATTGAGATTTCTTATAACAACAGCTATCACACGAGTATTGGTATGGCACCGTTTGAGGCTTTGTATGAGAGGAGGTGTAGGAGTCCGATTTGCTGGGATGATAGAGCTGAGGCCGTGGTTTTAGGACCACATATGGTACATGAGATGGTAGAACAGGTTAAGCTGATCAGACAAAAGATGAAAGCGGCCCAGGATCGGCAAAAAAGTTATGCAGATTTACATCGTCGTGACATAGAGTTTCAGGTTGGGGACAAGGTTCTTTTGAAAGTGTCTGCTATGCGTGGAGTCATGAGATTTGGTAAGAAAGGAAGGCTGAGCCAGAAGTATATCGGACCATATGATATTTTGGATCGAGTGGGTAAGGGTGCTTACCGGTTAGCATTGCCAGAAGCTTTGGATAGAGTGCATAACGTGTTTCATGTGTCTCAGTTACGGAAGCATGTGAGTGACCCTTCTCATGTGTTAGAGGTAGAGAACATAGAGTTGGATGAGTCTTTATTTTATCTTGAGGTGCCAAAACAGATTCTTGATCGTAAGGTTTGGAAAACTAGACATGGGGAAACGGTGTTGCTTAAGGTTCTTTGGTCTAACCATGAGGTTGAGGAGGCTACTTGGGAGACGGAGGAGGCTATGAGGGAGTGGTATCCGTCTCTTTTTGATCAGGTATGTGTGGTTACGGGTACGTAACAATGTTTCTTTTAGGGGGGTAGGAGATGGCCGCATAAGGTTTTGCATGCTTTATGTTGGTTTTAGTACAGTTAGTAGTTGCTTTGAGTCGGTTTGAGTGTTGGTTGGGAGTTTTTGTTTTGAGTTTTTGTTATGTTGTTGTGTCGGAAAGGAGATAGTATGTTTTGTTTTTGTGTATGGGTTGAACTTCGGGAACGAAGTTCTTTTTAAGGAGGGAAGACTATAATACTACGGTTTTTTACGTCTGTGGTTACTCTATCGAGTGGGGCTTACTCTGTCGAGTAAGTATGTTTTTACGCAAAATAGTAGCTGACCTGATGGGTACTCGATCGAGTACGTGTGACACTCGATCGAGTAAGGGGCACTCGATCGAGTAAGTCACTTACTCGATCGAGTAAGTACGTATTATGGGTTGATTAGCCGGGTTTTAATAATAATGCGAGATTAATATAAAAGGGTTTCCGTCACTTTGTTTAATCACTTTTTAACCTTCTAAAACCTTTCAAAGAAAAGAAAAGAGTTACGTAGTTCGCATTCATCGCATTATTAGCAAATCCCAAGGCTAGGATCGTCGGATTGTCTTGTTCTTTACGTCGTTGTGAGCGTTGTGTCGAGGGTAAGCTTCTCATATAATTTTTATAATTATTTAGTAAGTTTGTTTAAAACCCTAATTGGGTAGATTTGGGGGTTTTGGGTGTATTATGATGATTAGGTGGTGATTATGTGATTATGTGTTATAGGAGGAGAATTCGTAGAAGAGAGGTTTTGATTAGCTGCTTGACGATCGTGTGATTGCTATTCCAGGTAGGGTTTCCCTACTCAGTATTGTTTACATGGCATTGTTGGTAATCAATTATTGTTGTTGTTGTATATCATATTGGTATTGGATTTGGAATTGGTGATTGTTGATAGTATATTGTGATGGTCGTATAATTGTATGTGGTTTGCGAGGTGCGTCCTCGGCTGAGTGGAGTCACTTGCGGGAGTGGCTTGACGCCCTTGATTCGCCTTCTGTGGAACCCACCACAGAAGGGATGTGCACATTTAGGAACTTGGGGTTATCGCTCGGATGAGATGAGCGGGGCTTAGGTGGGAACGGCTGCGGTCCCCCACTGGCGGTGTGGAATACTTGTTATGATTAGTATTCTGGCTGGACTACACACTTTAGTGTGTAGTCAGGTGTGTGGTGATATGATGGAGCTTGGTTTGGCTGGATTGGATTATAGTGTTGCTTTTATTGCAGCTGTGTTGTTTTGTGTAATTAGTACTGACCCCGTTTAATTGTTTTAAGAACTGTGGTGATCCATTCGGGGATGGTGAGCAGTTATTAAGCGGGTATGAGATGGCTTACGCAAGGGATAGCTGGGATGGAGTTATCACATGAGTCACTAGAGTCTTCCGCTGTGTCGTGAACTTAGTTTATTTCGTTTGGATTTGCAGTTTGAGAAATAGTTGTATTTTACTTAATCAGTTTTGGGATTTGAACTTGTATCGCTTTAAACTTATTTATTAAAGTATGTTTCTCTATGATCTATTTGATATTCATTGCCTCGGGTAACCGAGATGGTAGCATTCACATGCTTTAAGTGGTCCTGGTAAGGCACTTGGAGTATATGGGTGTTACAGGGTTTAACACTGAGTTGAACAAAACCACCAAAAGATTAAGGAGAAAATATTAGAGTAAATCAAGACGAGTTGAAGTGATTAAGGTTTTAAAAGAGTCTAGGATGAAGGTCAAATTAATAGAGTAGAAGGTAAGCGGGAGCTGACAAAACAAGAGACAGACCCACACAATGTGGATGATGCTCTTAGAATAATGGTGACACATGCTAAAGAAGGCAAAACATGCAAAACTCGAGAGGAGAGACTAACTTTATGTGGGAGTATACCCCCACCAAGCAAGCTACAAGAAAAGAAAAATACGATGCTTGGTACATGTGGAATATAATCATTTAAGGTTGATCATGAAAAAAAGGGTAAGGTGAGGGTAAGAGCACTATTTAGAATAAGAGAGGCCTAAGGAGAAACTTTTAAAGTAGCACCGAGTGTTGATATAATAGTCACAATAGCGGTAAAAAAAAATTGAGTAACAAGAATATTTTGATGAAGAAAAAAGAGCACATTAAACTCATTGTAAGAAACGTTTCAAGAGACATTAACAATAATAATATATGAAACACATGGTTGAGGTGGGGAGGATAGGTCCAAAAGGAAGGAATCTAAGAGGCTTAAGGGCATACTGCATGACTCCATCTATATTAGTCGTTTATCATACTTTAAATTCAACGATCAAAAGAGAGGAGACGTGTACATGTATGTTACAAATGCAAAGTTAAATGAATTAAAATACAAATGGATTTTCATTTTTTATTTTGTTTTACCAATTAAACCTCTCTAAACTACTATCTAAGGGAAAAATGTGCTATCCAATAAGTGTCGATTAGTGTAGCATTAACTACTATCTAAGCAATATTTATTGTTAGTCAAATATGTTAGCATTAAAATTGATCTATAGTGCCCTTTACACAATAAAGGCTAAAACATCCTTACGTATTTTACATTTATTAGACAATTATTTTAGAATCTGTGCAACGCACGAGCATCACACTAGTAGGTAGTATTTATAGGTACATAAGGATGGATTTTAGAGGCGTATTAAATATCGTCTTGTAAATTGTTTTTCGGAAGACCGCACAATTAGCATGGAAAAGGCAACACTCAGTTTAGAAGACTGAGTAATCCGTATGGGAAAACCGTAATTGTCAACATAGAAGACTGAACTATCATACTTGGAAATTATGCAAAAATACATAGAGAATAAGTGATTTCATTTCCAAAAAGGTAGAGAGCCCTTCACTACTACACATATTAGTAGTATAAACCAAGTGATCACTTATAAACTATAATACTCCAACTTATTCTACCAATGTGGGATAAAAAGAGTTTCTTTTGAAGCAACACTTCAAACAATCCCCCACATGATTCAAAAGAAAAAGAAGAGATATAGCTGATTAAGGCAACGGAACGTAAGTCATAAATGACAATGTTCTTGAGGAATTTAATTGTCACCCAGTGCTTACAATTACCTGCTACAGCCGTATCTAGTTGCTCTCAGCATTGGACTCTATGCGGTGGTTTGTAACGAATAACTGCGCACAAACCTGCATTCGAATCTGTGTTCGTCCTCGCGAAATGTCATAAAAGGTGCCCCTTATGTGCCTGGTATATCGTGAACGCTCTAGAGGTCCTAAAGCCTAAGAACCTCATAGGGGTAGGGTATTTTCCCCCAAATTCACATAGGTAAGTCCATCAGGTTTGACTGTCACAAATCACCCTTAAAAAGGACTATGGACTTATTAAGAGCTTAGTTCAGCCTCCTCACATGACATATATAACAATATATATAAAAAGAATACTACATCACATTTTATTATAAATGGAATGGTAGTAGTATTACAACATGAGATCCTCATGACTTCGTTTGACCCATTGAACTTGGTTAAACCCAAGTCGGGGAGCCCCGTCACGATTCACTCCCAATAGGCTTTAAACCCATTCTTTGTGGTGCCACAAACACCAACGTCTACCTTGGCAATTGGTAGGAGGATCTCAATATCTTCTTCACAATTTACGTACGTACTATCTTGATATCACATTGTGTAAGGGATCTCAATATCCACTTACAATTCACAACCTTTGTGAACCCATTGATATTGATCATATTTTCCATAATCCTTTCGGTCAATAGTCAGTTTATTGTAACTTCTTACCGGTGCATGACCATCAATGGAGCCCAAAACTCCTCCACAGAAGAATATATGCTAGTAGATCACTGAACCTTTGAACTTCTTGTCCTGCCAATTCTAGCATAATAACTTCACACTTTATTGCATATTAACAACCCAATTTGTATAGTTAGCATACATGATATAGCACTATGAAAAAATTGTATCTAAACGTCAAATGAACTTCATCATTATTTGACGTTCAATCAAATTCCAAACTTATTCCCAAAGATACAATTGTTTTCATTGATTAACTTACCAAAAACCAAGGTATCCATCATCTATAACAACGACATAAGCTATATCATATCTCTCGTAACACATACAAACATCATATATATGAATGTAACAACTTTCCACCAATTTCATTTTGTCATGTATAAACTCAAGAATACATCTTAAAAAAAACTCATATATTAGTGATCCAATTATCACCAACTTCTGTTAAACAAACAACGCAAAATCAAAACCAAATAAAAAGTAATTACTCCAACACATGTATTATCGAACAACCATACATAAATCCTTAATCGGAGAAACAAGTTTATACAATCTCAATATCAGAGTATTCACATCTATCTACCAATCCCATGTAATTGTCATTATAACCACTTCCAACACTGAAACCCAATATTTTTACGATAAAAATAAAGGAAGTCTTACCTTTGCTACACACCCCCACAAGCCTTGACTTATCTCAAAGCCTTAGCTAGGCAAACATCCTCTAATCGGACCAATCACTCTCATAAGAATTTACAAAGTAATCTTACGCAAAGTTTATAAAACGTCCGACTTAATTCAACAACAAAACTTCAAAGCAGTGAAAATGGTCAATATTTTAGGCTCAAGGCTAACATTCAAGATAACATCAGATGATGATAAAAAAAATACCCTTTCTGAAACATGTCACCTGAGATCAACATGGTCATATAGGAATACACTTTCACCACTTAGAGAGGATAGGCAAAACTTCTAAAACGTTTATTCAAATAATACTACTTCCCCCACATGTTGTCATATTGTACATAAATAAACGACAACATTTAATGTTATCTAATGTTTAATATTCTATCAATCATGCCATTAGTAAACACACCAACTACGAAAATCCATCATTATAGATCATCATTTAAGCACATCAAATAGTTTTATATAATCCGAAAGACGCATAACCTTCTAAATGTCCATTAACAAGAATTCTCACACATAACTATTGATATCAAGGCATAATTAATTATTCTTACATACCATTAGCAAGAATCCAGCCGTGATATGCATTGATATTATAATGTAGCTAAACCATAATGTCTAATATGCAACAGGTGCATCACAAATACACAACAATGACCAAAAGCCTAAAAGCTTCAGTCTACTAAAATTTAGTACAAAAAACCAAAATTTAGTAATATGTATTGTGATAGGATGCCAGCCATGTCACGTTAAAAAAAATAGCTTATTGAATAATTTTTACAAATCAAAAATTGAGCTCATCTTTTATATCACCGATAAACCAAGTAATCACGTCGTTGAACATGTCAATAAAAATAATAAGATAAAATTTATCAACAATAACTCCAACAACTATGACAAACGAAACAAAACAATATACGTCTCATAACCATATCGTCCAAATGAATCGCTATTTTACCACATGACTTTAAAAAAAGAACTCATTAACAAAGTGGTGTTAGTCCAGTGGTAGCCGGGTTAAACCTTGAAGCTTGCAGAAATGCAGGAGTTGAGAGGTCCCGGGTTCGACTACCAGATCGGGCGATGATCACTTGGCCACTACAGCCCCGAAGGGGGTGGCTTACATGGTCCATGTGGTGGTGCGGGAATGCATGGGCCCGGGGGGATTCAACCCCCTCGTCATAAAAAAAAAAGAAAAAAAAAGAACTCATTAATAGCCTTTTCAGTGCCTAATATATATCGAGGGGTCTTAGTCTAGAGGTTAAGACAGAAGAATCATAATATTGGGTTATTAGCTCAAATCCCCTTCCTCCACAAATTGTATTTGTTTAGGTATTTTTACCCAAATCGATTGATTAGGGTCAATGTAGTCTATATTTGTTGGTCGATTATGTAATAGTTCGTATGTCAATAAGTAAATAGGAAAATAAAGTGCGTAATGTAAATTGACACGAGAGATTTGGTGACGCGGAAAACCCAATGTGGGAACAACCGCGGGAGAGACGGTACCCTGCCAAGTGTTGCACTATATGAATAGGAGGATGATTACAATTATGGTACGAAGCTTAATCCTGCTGACCCTAGGTGTCAGGCTTGCAAGATCTAGAATGAACGTATATTATTTGCAGAGATGTGATCTTGAATGTTTGATGAATGAATGCCGGTGTTGAATGAATTCTTGATTCGCTCCCTTGGCTATTTATAGGGTAAGAACCCTAGATATGTCCTACCTCGAATATGGAAAGGGAATATAATTTCCATAAGGACTCTTTCCAAACCTCTTTCCTTAATGCGGGCGCCCTCTATGATGGGCCCTTGATCTTCCTTAAGCCCGTTTCTTCACTCCCTTCCGCGGGCTCCCTTCCTCCTTATCACTCCATCCCTAGCCTTTACCTTATTAAGTGGGCCTCCTCCATTATGCTATTTTTAGCCCAAACAGTTTGCCCCAAATTTCTTGTGAAGTACGCTTTCAAGTATCGAGCAAGGAATTTTACGTAACCAAATGTTAAAAAACCCTACGCCGTCTTTTACTCCTTCCCATGCAAGCCATCATTTCCAAATAGCCCTACTCCTCTTTCTTCGCACCCAACTCCCTCTCTCCTCTTTATAACTCCAACGTTCCTCCTCCACTCTCATTAATCACTTCAAATTATTTCAAAAATTCTTTTCTCTTAAACCCTCAACCTTCCTCCTCTTTCACTCCTTGCCGGTTTCACTGTTCCCCTCCCCGTCTTCATCATCAGGTAATCCATCTTCTCTTCTTCTTTTAATCTTTATTTTCTCTCTTCACCATGGGCAAAACTCGTCAATCCTCCACACCTTCTGATCGTAATCTCGACCCCATTTTCCCTTCTCGGGGGCTTTTTAAGCACCCCCACGACTGTGACTCTGCTCTAACGCCGGCCGACATCCCCACGATCAAGAATCTGCTTGGTCTTGGTGACGGGGTGGATATCGCCATCCCTGAACCGGGACAAAAAGCTGACGCCCTTCGTCCAGGGTGGGTTAGTTTCTACTTTTACCCGTTTAGATATGGCCTCCGTTTTCCTTTCCCTAAACTCGTTCAAGATTTTATCTTCACCAACAATTTCGCCATGGCACAAATTTCTGCTGCCATTTGGAGAGTTCTTCTCTATTCTCTGGCCGCTAGTCAGAGTACTGGCAAATCTGTCACTCTGGGCGATCTGGCCCATATGTACAACATCAGATCCCTGGGCAGGGGTCAATTCTCATTCCGGGGCCGTGGAGAGGCTCCTTTCAAACATGTGTCGAAATCTCGCGATGACAAATGGTTTGAGGACTTCTTCTACGTGAGGAAGGACTCTATCCAGCCTCCTGCCGATTATATTTTCGAGAAATGGGTTCTGACTTCGAGTAAGTCGCCTTCTTGTCACCTGATTTATTTCATCTTGCTGCTTACTAGCTTACTTCATCGTCTTCGTGCGGGCCCACTGTGACCTTACCCGTATCGGCGCCAAGATCCCCGCACAGTGCAAGTCATTCGGCATTTCCGAATCGAGAGAAAGTTCCCGGATCCGCTTCCGGTTTTTCACCGCTTCTTCCTCCAATCCTCCTCAATCAGCCCACAGTATGTCTTCCTCGGTAAGGTTTAAAGTAAGCACTTTCGTTTGCATCTTTTTTTACTTGACGTTTTAAGTATTCATGTCGCTTTGAGGCTATGTGTGCTTGCAGGTTCAAAAGTTGATCAATTGGAACTCATCCTCCAAAGCGCTAAAAGAAAGAGACCTTCACCCGACCCGATGTGGCCTCTCTGCCTCCAAGAGGAGTGCTCCTGCTGCCTCTTTTCAGACTCCTCCGACAGTTTCCAGTTCTGCTGCACGTGAGCCCCTGGAGGTTAACCCGTTATCTCGCCTTCCACCCACTCCTCCTGCCAGTCCTCGGGCTTCATCTAGTGGAGGCATTATTGCTAACTTCCTAGAGGGCTTTGGGAACGTGGACAAGGTGCCCTACTGGCCGGAGATTGATCAGCTGCTCTTTCCTCCTTTTGAGGAAACGTTCTCAGAGTTCACCCCAGAGGAGATGGCTGAAAATGACGTGCACAATGCCTTCATGGTAAATATCCTTCACTTTCTACCTGCCTGTCTGTCTTTTACTTGGATTACGCCTCCGACTTCCTTGCCGACTCTTGATTTGCTCTGCCCCAGACCCTCCAGTCTGCACTCTACAACAGGAAGATGATCAACATAGTGTAGACGACCAGCCGTGCTACCAGTGCCAAGAACCAGGAGCTGAAGGAGACTTGCTGATTTGGCACAGCAGCGGATCGATCTGGAGGAGCGTGTGGTGGAGCTGAAGACTGAGCTTGATGTCACCAAGAAGAAGCTGAAGGAGGGAGTTGATCAGCTGGCGCGTATTCAGGCGGTGTGCAATACTTTCTCTGACTCCCTCAAGCGCTCTGACGAAAAAATCAGTGAGCTGATTTCCCTGGCCACCAATGTTGTTGCCTATGCTACCTGGCGGGGAAAGATCAGCGGGATGTGTGATGCCCTCGAGGAGGCTCCCACCCAGCAGGCCATAGAGGAAGAAGAGAAGCAGCTGAAGATGCTCTACCCCGCTCAACCTGATCTGAGTATGCTGATGCCTGAGGTTGGTGAGGTGAATTCTCTGCGTTGGGCCGAGCGGTGGGGGTGATCTTTGGAATGTCCCAGGATGTTCTTGACGGAGCTCGGGGAGCTATGCGGCCGAGGATATGCAAGGCCGGTGCGATTACACGAAATGAGCGGTCGGAAGGCGGAGGAGGTGCGGTGGTGGAGGTCATTAATGTGACCGATAATTAAGTTTTTATGTTTTGATGAACTTTTTTGGTAGTCTGGCCCAGAGGTGGCAGACTTTGTAAGTTTTAAACTTGTTTTTTTTTGTGGTTACCCCGCCAAGGTGGCGGTTAAACTTTAGGCCGTACTTTTGGCCATATTTTGAAATGCCCCTTGTCATAGTTTGGCAAGGTTTTAGCTTACATATCGTGTGTTTGTTGTTTATCTTCCCTGTTTTTAGGAAGTTTTTGCCGTGTCAGCCTGTTTGACTGATTTAGGCGAGTCCTATCACCCTGAAAAGGCTAACGTTCCGACTCGGCTATTTGTTGTGTCACCGACTGACGGTGATTTAGGCGTATCTTGTGCCGCAATGTGAGGAGGAGTGGTCGTGTCAAACCGGGAGGAGGCGATTTAGACCGGCTGGTCACTGAAAAGACCGATCCGGACTAAGCTAAGCTAGGCTAGTGTCGGCGGATGGCTGATTTAGGTGTATGCCGCAGTTTCGGACTACTTAACCTTGTTCATGACGCAAGGTGTGTTCATCTCGTTTTAAGCCAACAGGGGCGTCATTGAGGCAAGTTTATCGTCATTCTAGGACCAGATGGAGACGCTGTAGGATTCTGGTAGCACAGATATCCCTACGTTCCATGTTCGTTTGTGCATGCATGCTGGGGCCCTGATTAATTGCGATTAGTGCGAGCTACGTCCAGGGGGTGGTATCAGGGGTAGCTGGATAAGCGTTTTCAGCAGTCAACCAGGCTTCCTTTCGTATGTTCCACAGTCCGCCTGGTGAGGGTGCTCCTTGTGGAGAAAATAGGTTAGGCATGTTGGAGTGCCGTTTGCCTTGTCACCCCGCATTGGCAGTTGACAGTCCTGCTAGACATCCTTTCAAAGTATCATAGACGCTAGGATTCAAAGTGATGTACGTAGAGAAGCCTGAAAATAAGAAAATCTATTAGAATGATGCGAAGTACCTGTCGCCATCTCATGGGGTACCAGAGCAATTGTGGTCCCAGGACGCTGCCAGACCACACCATCCAATAGTAGTTTAAAGTCTTAAAAATAACTAAAGACACAAGAAATAAGAGTGAAATTGGCAGTATGCCTACTACCGGATTTTTATTTTATGTTTTAAAAATGATTTGGCTTCTCACAGTACATTATTCTGAAAGCTAAAGTCTACTTATTATTAAAAGTAATATCTCTTCAGGTGAAGTATGTTCCATGGGCGTTGTATGATTTGACCGTCCATAGTCATCAGTCTGTATGCACCATGGCCAACAACTCCTTCTACCTGGTATGGTCCTTCCCATTTGTAGGCGAATTTGCCTGCTTTTCGATTCTTGGTGTTCTGAAACACCTCTCGGAGAACCAGGTCTCCTACCTCTAGGAGCCTGTCTTTTACATTCTTGTTATAACTCCTGTCACTTGATCGTTTGTAGGCGGCAGACGGATTTTTGCGCTTGCTCGCGGCTCGTCAATCAGTGTCCGTGCTTCGGTCATCTCTCTTTGTTCGGTTCCTCGTCATATTTCCATACCTGTGAGTGGGAACCGGAACCTCTGTCGGAATGACTGCTTCTGCGCCAAACACCAAGCTGAAGGGTGTTTAACCTGTTGCTATCTTTGGTGTCGTTCTATCTGACCATAATACTAGTGGCAATTCATCTGCCCACATTCCTTCTAACTCCTGTAGCCTCCTTCTCAGATTGTCCATAATGATTTTGTTGCTGGATTCAGCTTGTCCGTTGGACTTTGGAGTCCTAGGTGCTGACTTTTTTAAGGTGATGCTCCACCTAGCACAGTATCCCTCGGTGTCGTTGGAGATGAATTGTGAGCCATTGTCACATATGATTTCTGATGGGATACCAAATCTGCAAATAATGTTTCGTTTTATGAATGAGATGACCTGTTTGTCTTTTACCTCCGTGAATGCTTCTGCCTCTATCCACTTGGAGAAGTAATCTGTCATTGGTAACATCTAGGTTCAGTTTCCTGTGGCCCGTGGTAGAGGGCCTACTATGTCCATGCCCCATGCCATGAATGGCCAGGGAGAAATGATAGGGTGCAGGGGCTCTGCTAGCTGATGGATCATGGGCGCTGAGCGCTGGCAGGCGTCACATTTTCGTGCGTACTCTGCTGCATATGCCTTTATTGTAGGCCAATAGTATCCCTGTCTGAGGGCTTTATTTGCCAGACTCCTGCCCCCTGCATGGTTTCCACATTCGCCACTGTAGAGAGCATGCAACACAGTCTGTGCTTCTTCTTTTTCCAGGCACCGTAAGTAGGGGCCTGCTAGTGATTTTCTGTGTAATGTATCATCAATGAGTATGAATCTGGAGGCCTTCACTCTGAAAGCTCTTATTTCCTTCTTGTCATCTGGTAGCTTGTTATAGCGCAGCCAGTCTAGGTAAGGTGTGCGCCAGTCGTCTGCCTGGTTGGCTATTTGGCCTGGCTGCCCGTTTGGCTGGGAGCTCCCACCTTCCTCTGTAACTGCTCGGATTTCTTTCTCGCTCTGTGGATCCTCCAGTTCCCCCATGTCTATTTCGTCCGCTTTCTGAATGGAAGGCTCCAGCATATGTGCTATTGGGATGCTGGATAGCTCTGTTGGTTTGAATGTTGCCCCCGGGGTTGCTAGGGCGTCGCTTCCACGTTCGATCTGCGGGGATCCGCTAAGCTTGCAAGTTTTGAATTTTTGTTTTAACTCCTTTTCTACTTTTAGGTATGCAATCATTTTCGAATCTCTGGCTATAAACTCATCATTCACGTGGTTGACTATTAACAGAGTCACTAGATATGAGCAGTGCCGACCCCAACTCCAAAGCTAGCTTCATTCCCATATCAAGGCCTCGTATTCTCGTCTCATTGTTGGTTGCCTTGAATTCGCATCTTCGCTTGCGCTATCGGTCTCCCTATGGTGACCGTAGAATTAATCCTACGCCCGCCCCCTTTGATTGGAGGCTCAAAATCGTGTGCATCTGCCCGGTTTCGCCTCCTTGCTTCCTCCTAAAGTGAGGATCTCTTTATCTATTAGATTCTCGGATGGCGGGGATCAAGTCGACACGAAGTCGGCCAATGCTTGTGATTTGATTGTTGTTCGGGGTCATATTGGATGTCGTACCCACCGAGGTGTACGGACCATTTCGACATTCTTCCGATAGTTCGAGGCTTCCTCATGATAGCTTTTAGCGGGTAATTGGTCACGACATGTACAATGTGGGACTCAAAATAGGGGCGCAGTTTGCGAGATGCCACTACCAATGCTAGTACTAACTTTTCAAGGATGTGTACCTGGTCTCTGCCGCAGGCCGGGATTTGCTCACGTAGTATCTTTGGTTTCTCGCTCCCTTTCTGCTCTCGACCGGGATCGCACTTCGCTTCTAACTCGTGGACGGCTAGATATAGGAATAGTGGTTCTCCTTGCTCGGTTTCGACAAAGAAATGCGGCTGCGAGGTAGTGCTTGACTCTCGAAGGCTTGCTCGTGTTCGAGAGATCCATTCAAACTTCGGCTTTTCCTTAGTACGTCGTAAAATTGCCCGCATTTATCGAAGATCTTGAGATGAACTTTGTTCGTGGCCGCTACCTTCCCGCTAGTCTTTGAACATCCTTAGGCTTCTCGAGGTGACTCACTGTAAGATGGCTTTAATCGCTCGATCTTTGGCCTCTATTCCTCTTTGAGTTACGATATAGCCCAGAATTTGCGAAAGATAATCCGAAGGTGAATTTAGATGGATTTAGCTTCATCTTGTATTCCCGAGGGTACTAAACGTTTACGCGGATGTTGCATGTGATCTCGGCTTTTTCGATTTCACCACCATGTCATCAATATTCACCTCCATTGTTCTTCCTATCTCGCTCTTTGAACATGCGGTTAACCAGACCTCGATATGTGGAGCTGCGTTTTTTAGGCCGAATGGCATGACGTTTTAGCAATATATTCCTCTTTCGGACATAAATGTCTTTGTCTTCTCTTGATCTGCAGGATCCATCTTGATCGATTGTATCCATTCCATGCGTCCGGGAATGTTAACATCTCATGTCCACTTGTCGCGTCCCCATTGCATCAATATGAGGCGGGGGAATGGATCTTTAGGGCATGCTTTGTTGAGATCGGTGAAGTCCACAAATACTCTCCATTTCCCATTCTTCTTAGGCACCACCACTACGTTGGACAGACCATTACGGATATTTTACTTCTCTTATTTTCTTTGCCGCCAGAGATATCTACTTCCTGGTTGATTACCTTATTTCTCTCCGCTGCAAACTTCCTTCTTCTCTGTTGGATGGGCTTGCACTTTGTGTCTACACTAATCTTATGTGTTATGATGGACGGATCTATTCCTGTCATGTCATCGTGTGACCATGCAAAACAATCCATGTTATCTTGTAAGAACTTGACTAATACATTGTCTTAAGCTTCTGTACATCCCGCTCCAATGAGCACGATTCGTTCGGTGCGCGACTTATCCAGGTTGATTTGATCCAGCTCTTACTGCCGGGCGGTTCGATGTATTCGTCCGGATAGGGTCGCTTTCATACGTAATTGCTATGCGGGGGCACAGGCAAAGTGCACTTGAGTGCCTTCTTATAGCAGCCTCTAGCTTCCTCCTGATCTCCTCTTATCGTTTCTACTCCCCATCGGGTGGGGAATTTTATGCACTGGTGGTATGTTGAGGGGACTGCTTTCATCTGGTGCAACCATGGTCTTCCTAAGATGACGTTGTAAGTAGAGGGGCCATCTATGACCAGGTATCTGACTTACTTGTTGACTCCCCCCACATAGGTGGGGATGACTATCTCACCTAGCGAGCTGGCTGTTTTTCCACTGAAGCCTACTAGCGGAATAGTCTTCTTCTGTAAATCCTTCTCGCTGAATCCCATATTTTCTATAGTTTTCAGCATGATCAAGTTGACCGAGCGTCCTGTATCTACCAAGACCTTTATAACTGTGCAATTGGCCATTGATAAGGTGATAATAAGTGCGTTGTGATGTTCTCGCTCATCGTATGCATCTCCTTCATCAAAGCCGATCTTTGCCGGGTGTGTCACTGTGAGAAATTTCGCACGAATTGGGTGGCCTATCTCCTTTGGTCTCGTAGCATGTCTCTTGGCTGCTGAATATGTCGATCCCGCTCAAGTCCGAGCCTTTGTTATCACGTTTATAATTTTGGTGCATGTGGGTGGGTTTGCCGTTTGGCGAAGCCTACCTTATCTTGCTGCTTGCCCCCACGTGGTAATAGGTGGCTCAGCTTTCCTTGTTCGTACAGGCGCTTGATCTCTCTTCGTAATGTATAGTAATCCTCAGTGTTGTGCTCAATATCCCAGTGGAACTCACACTTCTTCTTGCTATCCTTCCTCCATGCCTGCTCTCCTACCGGTGGGTTAGGCCACCTGACTCCGTCTCCCATCTCTCTGAGTGCCTTCAAGATTCCTCCGATTCCTGTGGTGAATCCGTTATCGCGCGAGTGGGGGGAGTAACCGATTTTCTTCGATTACTCGTGACTCCCTCCCGTATGGTCCGTATCTCTTGTCCTTCTTCTTTGGTTGTTTGCTTTCTTCCCGATTTCTCTACTACCGAGGTCTGGAGATACTAGGTGTGTTCAAAGTCGCTCTCGCTAAGACATCTTCCTCCAACCTGATTGCGTAGTCGCCTTCTCTGTCTTGCCTCGAAACCGTGGCATGGATGCATGGTTAATCTGCTTGTATAGGTCGGAGTCGTGGTGGAGGCCTCTTCGAAGGCTTCTACCGCTGTTGAGACATCACACTCTCGTCATCGCTACCTTCTCATTGTTGAACCTAGTATTGTATCCTCCAATGCTCTCTCCACCGGACGATTACTGTACGTGTCTCCCGCGTGCTTCGTGGCTTTCTGCTTTGCGAACTATTGGGTAAATGCGTTCACCAATTCAAGAAATGTAGATATCGACCTGTTGGGCGGTGCTCACAAACCATCGAAGTGCTTGGTCTGTTAGGTGGACCCGAACCCTTTACACATGCAGGCTTCCTTAACCTCGCCCTATAGTCATTATTCCGTCCTCATTTTCTCGCTTATACTAGCTGATATGATCAAAGGGGTCTGTTTGTCTTGCCGAAGAGAGGCATATTTGGATTCGTGAATCCCTTTGGCATGGCCGTGATGGATATGGTGTCCACGAATGGTGAGTCGGCATAACGCAGTAGCCGCTTTCTCGAGTGGGGGTGGTAGCCCTAGGACTCGCTCAAATCTCTTTTAGTTCCAATCTGGCGATTAGTTATCTTGGCCGAATCGGGGTCCGTCCGTCGCCTATCTGCGTATTTCCTCCCGATCCGGGTTCTTGAAGATTCGATAAGCTCCGGCATCGGGGGGTTGTGGTAACGATGGTCCCTGCCGCCGCGCTCACTTGCTTTGGTTTGACTCGGATCTGCTGCGGGTGTACGCCCACCATCACGGGTCGCGGCGGAGAGGCCACCTGTTTGTGTCCCTATGCAGTTAGCCGGCTGCCAGCTATATGGTGTGAGGTATCCTAACCCTCGTGGGGTTATTCTTCCATCTGACGGTACTGTCACTAGTTAAAAAAAACCCCTATCGTGACGCCTTTATCGTGGCGGTTCTAACAGAAACGCCACAAAAAGCCCAAAAAATTGGCGGGGGCGCATTTTTCATGTTGTAGAAGGTCTATTGTGGCGGTTTAAATTAAGAACCGACGTAATAGTGATAGCTATTTATGGCGGTTCCATATAGAAAACGCCACCATAAGTCAATTGTGGCGGTTGTATTAACAACCGACGTTAATAACGACGCTAAAGGCGTAATACTTGACAATACTTTTTAATTAAAAAAACCGCCATCATATATTTTTATGGCGGTTTTAACAAGAACCGACTTTAATAGCCACTCAAAAAATAAGTTAACCCTTTGGTATTCTCTAATAATTAATTGATCACCAGGCCATTTTCATTCTTCAACTCCTTCCCCGCTGCTCTCACCCCTGAATAACACCATTTCTCTTCTTCACACTGCACGCTGAACTCACCACCACTACGCAATCACCTGTATGCCGCCGTCAACACCAGTACGCCATTGTCAATTCCTTGTCACGAGGTTAGTCACAGACTTTATTTCATCGATTTTATGGTTTAGGGTTTAATCGATCTTGTCTTACGCCGTCATTGCTGCATCAATTCAATTCTCCGACCATGGCTGCCTCTACTCCAGACACACCCTTGGTTTAATTCAAAACCCTAAATCAATAATCTCGTTTTAATCTGATTCAATCCCTAATTCATCATCCCTGTACTCGAAACCCTTATTAATTTTATTTTTAATCGCATTTGATTGTTTAGACGATGTAAATTTGGTGGAAGAGTTGCTTGACACTAACCCTTACTTCCTGTCATCATCTTTTAAGTTGTTTTTCGATTGCGTTTGTAATTTGCAGGTGTTGTTTTTTATACATATTGTGGAATGTCGTTATTGTTTTGATTTTTTGATTGAATTTTGTAATTTGCAAGTGCTATCATTCGTTAACTCTATTCCTATCAAAATTACAGCATGCGAAACTTGTAATTGGTTGTTTTCTTCAAGTTACTCTGATTGACACACATCTTGCTTATCTCTGAAGTTGCAAGTTGGCCTTTCTGATTGTTCATTCTCTATATAGAATGATTTAATGATTATTTATGGTCACTTATTATGCCGCATACTCGGGACAATTACTGGAACATGGTTGCTGCAGGGTACTAGTACCAGAACTAGGACTCCAAAGCCCAAAGTGACACAAGATGATCCTGCTAGTCCGCTCGTCTTGTTAACATTCTGCCTTCTCCTGTAATTCCTATTGCACGTGAACCACTTTTCAACCATGTCAAGGAGAAAGCTGTTAAGTTCATTCCTGATGCTAATGGTTCGAGGTAATACATACTGAATATCTCTAATGTACCTGTCTGTCACCATTTCCTTTGGAAGTTATTATTGTTAAGTCGCTTGGTCTCTAGTATACATTTTCTAAACCTGATTTTGATATTTGGCTTTGAAATATGTATCTTCACAGATTTTGAATTGTTTCATATATCGGGATTCTGGAATTTTACTTTTATATCTCAGTTTCTTATTTGAGTGTTCTGTATCTTTATGGGATTGAATTAGATTTTGTTTGATCGAAGCTCTTTTTTTTTAATGTTGGCCTGGTTTGATTGTTTCACCTGCACTTAAAATTCAGAAAACTCTAAATGCATCGGCACCTACCTTTCACCTTCAGGTTGCCTCTTGATGTTCTTCCTCAAACCGCAATCGTTCGGGGGACAAACTTTCAGTTTATTATGAGACAATTCACTTCATCGGTACATCTCCCTTCATCTTTCTTCTTTTAACCATACATTGATAGGTCTTTAATATTCACTCTAAAACCGGATATATTAGACATAAGTGTGTACTGACTTTCTCCATTTTTCGCTATTTGGGTGTCCATGTATTGATGTTTGGTGAATTTAGAGTTCTATCGTGTTAAAGGAAAGAAAATTATTTTATCAATAGTAGGACTACCTTCTTCTTTTTGTTTGTCATTCTAATTTTTGCATCTTTTAAAGGGAAATATAGTGAATACAAGTGAATCGAGTGACTAAATAAACTTCCCTCTTTATTTAAAACTTAATTAGCCATTCTACTTTTCGTCAAGCTTTCAAGTTTCAGCCGTTGATTTTGAAATTTTCAGATTTTAAGGGTAGAGAAAAAGAGGTACTTAAATGGCATCAATGTGAGTTCATTACCTACTTTTTTAAATCTAGAATTAGTTCCATTTTCATTTTTTTGGGACTATGAGTCTATGACTATGTTATCAATTTATTATCGAGACACTCTATTCGCCCCTCACCGGTTGATTTTGATTACTCGATTTCCATGTGTGCAGAGATACTACATTAAGAAGTCATATTTGGATATTTTAGCCATCTTCCTCTTTACTTCAATTTTCGCAGCTAACTGATAGATTTATGCATAATTTTTCTATTAAACCCTAAGTTTTAGCTGTGTTTTTGTTCAGTTAATTGATTGTAATTAATGTCCGAGTTTAACCGAAGCTTACCGGAGTTGTCATCAGTTCTCAATCTAATCTAAAGGTTATCCGTAATCAGGTATTGTACTTCTTAGTATTGGTCTTCTTAGTATTTTGTATTAAAATTATATCACTTCTCTTTTATAAATGAAAAGAAACCAAAGTTTATGGAGTAATCTTGTGTGGGAAACTATACAGGAACTTATGCCCACTGCAAAAAGTTCATTCTTTTCTTTCTTCCCTTTGTTTAATTTATTTTTGAACATTTAGGCAGTAATTTGATGTGGTAATTTGTATTTATGATAGACTTTATCAACTGCTTAACTATTGCTAAGAATTTTTTATGTTGCTGGAAATAATGAGATTGATATTGGACTACATGAACCGTGAGACTTCTACTCTCTTTTTAAGATTTGTTCTATTTGTTTGTGTAGGATTAAGTTATATATTCATAGTTTAGTTGGTAATGTTGTTAGTTTTGAGTTAAAATGGAAATGTCTTATTTTGAGTTCTTGAGAATAGCTTATTATTGTTAATTACTTTGTTTGTGTAGAGTCTAGTTAATTGTTCATGATATTTGACTTCATATTGAAAGTGCTTTGTTGCAAGAGGCAGAGACTTCCATATTTGCTCCAATGATAATGGCTGACTTTATTCTATAGCATAGAAGTATTATTGAAGTGTCTTAGCCTATTTGAATATTGCTGACTACTAAATCTTCTTATGCATGCCTGCCTAAAGTAGAGTGTTGTATTTTGTGATTGATGTACAGTTCACACGTTGTTTGATAAAGTTTTATATCGGATATAAGCTAGTAAAGACGAGAGATATATATGATGGACAAAACTATCAGAATACACAAGCAATGAGGACTTTTTCTTTTAATCCCATACTGTGGAGAATTCGAGATTCCACTACCGATGCCACTCATGCATATGCGACAGTATGAATTTTATCAGTTCCATATTGTTGCGTGATACTGTGATTTGTAAATTTTGTTGTTGTTAATCTTAATAAGTATCTTTGGTTACAGGTTTTCGATATTTCTGTATCTCGAGAAGACGTTTAAGAAAGGAAGTGTTGTATAATTAGTGCCCTAAATATTTATTAGGTTATTACCTACCGTGTGCATGTGATTATTTATACACTTGGATGTATAATTTTGAACATCGACATTATTTTCATGTCGGATGATATGCAAGTTCGTTGGTTGTCATTCTTTTGTATGTATTGTTTGTTTATTTCGCTATTTGGCTTGTCAAAAGTATAGGACATCGCTGCCATTTTTTATCTATGGTGGCGGTTCTTAGGTATGAAACGCCACTATTAGTTTACCTTTAGTGACGGTCCTTTACTAACAACCGACGTCATAATTACCTTATAGTGGCGGTTCTTAAATATGAAACGCCACTGTTGGTTTTTATTGAAATACCCATGGTGGCGGTTTTCAAAAGATAACCGCCATTGTAGGTGAGTTATAGTGGCGGTTCATTGGTAACAACCGTCGTTTTTTTGTAAATCTATAACGGCGGTTGTTATAACAACCGCCACTATAAGAGATATATAGCGGCGGTTGTACAACCACCTACAACCGCCGTAAAGTTTATACGACGCCGTGATAAACGACGGACCCTAAATCTCTGAAAACCGCCACAAAAGGTCATTTATAACCGCCCATGTAGGGGGTTTTTCTACTAGTGTGTAGCCAAATCTAATCTTGTTATTAGCTCGGCTGGTATCTGCCTGCTGCCCGATACTCCCCGTGTCAAATCTATTAATAGAGATCTTCCTTCACCTGTCCCACCGGCTGGGGTGACAGACTGTTGTTTCAGGATATCAATCTGTGCCCAGAGCTCTCTGTCCCTTCTTCTTGCCTCAGCATCTGCTCTCCTTTGGTCTTCTCTCATGTTTTCCATAGCTTTCTGAAGATTTTCCACGCCAGTGAGTAAGATTTGTGTGGGACTAGGTGGCGGAGTGGTGCCTGAACTTGCTATTCCCTTGTCCCCTGATCAGGGGTGAGTTGTGACAGGAGTCTTAGGAGGTAGAGAAGCTTTTGTTGTCGGTATGATTCTTGAGGTATGTCCGGAGCTCTGCGTGGCCACCGTTGATGTTGGATTTTGGGTAGATAGTGGTGGTGGCGATGGTTGCTGCTCCCGACACGGCTTCGGATGCTTGCTTTTCCATTGTATATCTAGAATATCAACGATTGACGACCACAATGCCCCACGGTGGGCGCCAAACTGTTTAGGTATTTTTACCCAAGTCGATTGATTAGGGTCAATGTAGTCTATATTCGTTGGTCGATTGTGTAATAGTTCGTATGTCAATAAGTAAATAGGAAAATAAAGTGCGTAATGTAAATTGATACGAGAGATTTGGTGACGCGGAAAACCCAATGTGGGAACAACCGCGGGAGGGACGGTACCCTGCCAAGTGTTGCACTATATGAATAGGAGGATGATTACAATTATGGTACGAAGCTTAATCCTGCTGACCCTAGGTGTCAGTACTGCAAGATCTACAATGAACGTATATTATTTGCAGAGATGTGATCTTGAATGTTTGATGAATGAATGCCGGTGTTGAATGAATTCTTGATTCGCTCCCTTGGCTATTTATAGGGTAAGAACCCTAGATATGTCCTACCTCGAATATGGAAAGGGAATATAATTTCCATAAGGACTCTTTCCAAACCCGGACTCCCTTGCCAATTCTCCTTGATCTCCCTGACTTCTCCCTAACTTCTTCCTAACACCTCTTTTCTTAATGCGGGCGCCCTCTATGATGGGCCCTTGATCTTCCTTAAGCCCGTTTCTCCACTCCCTTCCGCGGGCTCCCTTCCTTCTTATCACTCCATCCCTAGCCTTTACCTTATTAAGTGGGCCTCCTCCATTATGCTATTTTTGGCCCAAACAGTATTGACCTTACGTCTCATATGATATCAAAAGATAAAATAAAAATCCCACTATATATGATTCATCATACCTAAAACAACATCTATGCGTAAGGTCTTATATCATTCATGGTCATTCAAAAATAACTTTCACATGGTATGCTATCCAAATACAGGGTACTTATTAAACACACTAAAAAGCAATGGATTAAATAGATACGTATGATACTTAAGAGAAAACATTCAGGTACTTAAAGAATTAGCCCTATTCCAAAATTAGATCAAACAATGTTTTTTCAGTCAATGATCAGAAGAATGACTAGCATTTATACACGAAAAAAAACGCACAACACAAAAAAAATCATGCGTATCCCATTATATAGTATTACAATTACCAATGGAATCAAATGAAGTAGATGTTAAACTAGCATTTATACTTGTGTCATCTTTGAAAATGTAGCAAACCATATGTGACAAACACAAAGCTGCAGAATGTTGAGCACCCCATGTAACAAAATTATCAGCAAAATAATAAAATTTGTAAACTGATCCTCTTATTTACATACTTGGTATGCGACTATCAATTATAATGAGATAAAAATTAGACTTTGTGACAAAACAGCAGAAACAGACATAGCCATATTGCCTTAAATAAAAATTTAACGAGCAAGAAAAATTTAAATTCAACTTTAGATTGTAGGCGGTATGACTATTAGACGAACAAGGAACAGAGAAACTTACAGAACTTGAAGAGAAAGATGTCGTGGCGTGATAGAATCACTGCCGTAAAGTTGAATTTGCCCCGCTCGATACACACGGCCTCTTAGCAACCAACGTCCCAGGGTTACACGACTTCCGAGTCTAAGGTGTACGGCAAAGACTCAGACTGAGGATTACTACCAGAACGTTGCCAAAATCAGCTATGAATGAAACATATTAGAGAAGGAGTAGATTGAGAAAGAGTAGATGGGGGAATGTGTTGTGTGTTTTGGAATGACAAAATAGGTAGTATTTATAGGCACATAAGGAAGAATTTTAGAGGCGTATTAAATATCGTCTTGTAAATTGTTTTTTGGAAGACCGCACAATTAGCATGGAGAAGGCAACATTCAGTTTAGAAGAATGAGTAATCCATATGGGAAAACCGCAATAGTCAGCATAGAAGACTGAATTATCAGGCTTGGAAATTGTGCAAAAAATACATAGAGAATAAGTGATTTCACTTCCAAAAAGGTAGAGAGCCCTTCACTACTACACATATTAGTAGTATAAACCAAATGATCACTTATAAACTATAATAGTCCAACTTATTCTACCAATGTGGGATAAAAAGAGCTTCTTTTGAAGCAACACTTCCAACAAAATATGTTTAAATTAGTGATATTTTTGGGCCGCACCATGCAAGTTGTTGCTTGTTTTATGCTTAAAGTGGGTGAATATTTGACCCGTCTATAACTATAAACGAATATCTTCCGTCTATAATGAGAATTTGCGTTTGTTTATATACTCCTACCTATTTGTAAAAGAGTCCAATTAACACAATAATAGTCGGGAAGTTAATAATTGAAAGAAAAAACACAAAATCTCATTGAAGACGGCGATATCCGTCACAAGCTTGTGACGGATACCATTTACTCTCACAAAATACCCATGACAGGTGAGTGGGGGAGCACAAAGTGCTTACACCTTGTCCCCCCTTTTGTGAGAGGTTTTAAAGTGGCGGGATTAGCCAAAAACAAGCAAGACGCTTTGAAGAAAAAATTAGGTAGGAAAATAGAATATAATAATTTTCTAAAAAAGGAAAGATGAACGTGAGTGAGAATGATGCGCGCGGATACAAAATGGAAGCGTGACTGAATGTCTGCAATTCGTGCGCCTTCCCCTTTCTTTATTCCTTTCGATGCACCGACTCCTTCTGCCTTCTCACGTCTCACGTGACTCCTTGCTCTTCCTCTTTTCACTAATAAGTCTTCTCAATCTTTCTATTTTTTTAATCAACTTTCAATTCATTATTATTATTATTTTTTTTTTTGATTAGGTAAGAAAATTAGGTTTATCCTCTAGGGTAGGAGCAACTTATCTCATCCTTTCGAATGAGAGAGGTAAGTTGAAGCCACCGGCTATCAAACCACCTCGAAAGATTTGGACATGAATGTCCAATAGAAGCCATGAAGTCAGCAACCTTATTAGTTTCACGAAAGCAATGTTTAATTATCACTTCATCAAAAAAATGAAAGTCTAGTTTCACATCCTTGATAATACTACAAATTTCCCCAGGAATTTGCCAAGTACCTCGTATTTAGTTAATAGCACATAAATTATCACCCTCCAGAAATAACTTTGAGATTCTTAAGTATTTAGCTCCTAAAATACCTTCTTTTAAAGCGAGAGCTTCCGCAACAAGGATACTATTGGATCCGCACTTTTTTGCTCCTAACAAAACGACCTTACCATTGTGATCTCTTATAGAATATCCTAAAGAAGCTTTATTACCTTTTATTCTCGATCCGTCAAAATTTAGCTTTAGAAAACCGTTTATAGGTTTTTCCCACCAAATTTCTTCCTTACTAGAGTTGTTCGGAGCTGACTCTTCTATCTCGGGATTGTTGAGATCCTTAAATCTAGTCACATTCCAGGTCTTAGTGCTATTATTACATAAAGTAATAAGTTTGCTGATACTTAAATTAACATTATTAAAGTTAATATCATTTCTATGAAACCATGCATTCCACTAAATAAAAATAATCTTAATGAAATCATCTTTTGGAATTAAATCTTTAAGATAATTAAGTTTCGTTAGAAAACTTTGACTTGTAATATTATCATAATTTGATAAAAACTCGTTGAAACTAATAATGTTCAGGTTTTAGATAACAGACCCAATCAAGAGACATTCGTAAAAAAAATGATCTTTGTTTTCAATAGGATTGTTGCACAGAACACAATGAGGTGGGACATCAATATGACTCTTGAGAAGTCTACCTTTCGTTGGAAGGCCGTCAACATAGGCTTTCCAAAGAAAAAGTTTCAATTTCGGAGAAATATTCAACTTCCAAATTCGCACTTGTCAAAAGCTTGGTCGAATAAACCTTGCGCTAGCCAAGTTGCTGTTTTGGTAGAGAAATTTCCATCCAAGGACATCCCCCAGATGAGGGTATCTGGAATATCATTATGTGGCAGTGGGATGTTAGTAATATGACTCACAATATCGTTGTTCACTAAATTGGATAATTTACAAACATCCCATTGTTTGTCAGAGGTTATGAAATCTTTAACCAAAAGATTAAGATCAGACTACTATCATCATCATCATCCATACTGCTGGTAATAGGGTGTGAGAAAACCCAATTATCAGACGAAAACTTAATATTGCTACCATTACCTACCTGCCATCTCAGTCCTTTTCTAAATAGAGTCCGGAGACTCATAAGTTTACGCCATTGCCAAGAAGAGACTAAATTTGGCTTATGATCAAAGAGTGAATAGTTTCTCAAGTATTTCTTAGTTTTCACTCTAACCCATATACTTTCCTTATCCATAAGAATTTTCCATAGAAGTTTCATTTGAAGAGCTTTATTGGCTGCTTCCGAAGATTTTATTCCCAGTCCTCCAACCGATTTTGGTAAACAAATTTTATGCCAACCAATCAAATTAGGGGAACGTTATGAAGGATTATTATTCCATAGAAAAACTCTATTAATTTTATCTAATCTTTTATGGATTGACGAGGGAAGAAGGAAACTTTGCATTTGAAAAGTTCCCTTCGAAGCTAAATTAGCATTGACTAGAACTAGTCTACCTGCTTGCGACAGAATTTGCTTTCCATTTCGATAATTGGGTGCAAGAAGACTGAATAATACTTTCAAAAGTATTTTTAGTCACTCTGTTGTCAATTATAGGACATCCTAAATACTTACCTAAGTGAGCTTCCTCGTTCATACGAAGAATACCTCTAAAGGATTCTCGTAGAGATCGCTTAATACTTCTAGTGCATTCAAAAGTGGATTTGTCAAAATTAACAAATTGTCCTGAAATCGTGCAAAAATTATCTAAAATAGACTTTATGGTTCTACAACTTTGATTAGATGCTTTAGCGAAAATGATAGTATCATCCGCAAAAGTGAGAAAAGGAATTTTCTCCACCCAGATCCAATTCTAATACCAATATCACTAGAACTAATATCACTATTTTTTTATAATGATCTTGCTAAAATTTCGGCGCACATAATAAATATATACGGCGAAAGCGGGTCTCCCTGTCGAATACCTCGAGTGGGTCTAAAAATATCGCCTGCTGTTCCATTTACTAACACCGAGAAAGAAGCAGTTTTTATACATTCCATAATCCAAGAAATCCACTTAGCATTAAAACCCATTTGCTTAAAAGTTTCCTCAATAAAGTTCCACTCTAGTCGGTCGTATGCTTTTTCCATATCAAGTTTAATCGCAATCAATCCTCCTTTACCTTTTTTACGTTTAAACGAGTTGAAAATCTCGTGTGCTAGAAGAATATTATCTTGAATAAAGCGATTAGATGTAAATGCACCTTGAAAAGGATGTATAATCTTATGCAAGACACTTCGGAGACGACTAGCCAGTATTTTTGCAATCATATATTATATTAAAGCAGAAACTGTCTGCCTCATTAGTCGCCACGTGGCACACCCTCATCAAATGCCACGTGTCACTCGCAATTAAAAAAAAACTTGCGATCACGTTCATTCCAAAAATCTGGCAGAATCTTTGAATATAGTTACAAGATTAATTTATTCCAAAAATCACGCTTATGATTTTTAGAAAGATTGCTAATTCTATTTTTAGGTAAAAAGATTTTATTTACTTAGAAAAATTATATTGCTGATTTTATTTAGTTACAAAGATTTTATTGCTGATTTTGCGCAAATCAAGGATATATTTGCGGAAAGATTTTATAGAAAAATTTTAAATTAGAAAGATCACGCAATCACGTTTATTCCAAAAATATGGCAGAATCTTTGAATATAGTTACAAGATTAATTTATTCCAAAAATCACGCTTATGATTAATTTATTCCAAAAATCTTTATATAAAATTTTTCTAACTAAACAAATATAGTTAAAAGATTTTTATACGATCTTTTTATTTACGTAAAAAGATTTTTAGAAAGATTGCTGATTTTATTTAGGTAGAAAGACTATCTTTTAACTATTTTTAGGTAAAAAGATTTTATTTACTTAGAAAAATTATGTTGCTTATAATCACACAAATCTCGGCCAAATACATTTCGTGTAATCACACAAATCTTGCAAATAACAATTTGCCAAAAATCTCGGCCAAATCAGTTCGAGTTTCCAACAAAAAAATTCTTTCTTAGCATAACAGTTAACAATGGACTACAAAAATATTCTACAAAATAATTAGTTACAAATCTCAATAAACATAAAATCGTATTAACTTATATAAATGTCAATATTAATTTCATTTCTCCACCATTCATTTATCCTTTCTCCAAAATAAAACTAAACTTTACAGCAAAGCAAATCATTTCTAACCATGGCACAAAGCATGATGATCACAAGGTTCAACCAAATCAAGCGAGGACAAGTACATCAATGTTCGGGCTAAGGTTATCCGCAAATGAGAACGGCCAGATTTATACAGCAAGAAATCCGCATTATTTGCAATAGACATGGTTCTACTTGATGATCAGGTTTGTTCTCCTTTACAAAATTAATGTCCTACACGATAATCATCAAAAACTGAAGTATTGATCTATTATTTCTTTTATTGCGATTTTTAATGTCAAACTTACACTAAATAATTGCTCTCTTCTTCCTGATCATTTGTTAGATTTGGATTTAAATAGTCTCACAAAAAAATTATAAAATTAAAAATGATTGAGACCGAGGCCGAGGGGTAAACAACTTCAGCAACTACATTGTGTAACTTATAAATCTAAGTCAAAAAAATTGATACTAAACTTGAAGCATTGTGGAACACCCAATACCACGGAAAACCACGCTATACCATTATACAGTATATACAATAATGGTAATAATTATAGGTTTCATTTGGTTAACTAACATGCAGTTGTTTATGTAAAACTGTCTTGCATATAAACTAACACGATCAAAACAGTAAAAACACAGAGATGATATATTTCAGTCCCGTTAGTATGAATGAGTTGCACGATCAAAAAATGGCCTACTAAGCAAGCCAGTAAAAATCAAAGATCACATTGTAAAGAAAATGAATCAGCCTTCCAAGTATGCCATATTGAATGCGATCCATGTTTCAATTTGATTTACTAAAATCTGAACTCAAATCACACTTATTGACCAAATCATCTTAAGTACTCCCTGCATACTATTTATAGTATCCCCATTTGACTTAGTCATCAAATGCAATCAACTTTGACAAATTATTCTTCATAACATATATTTGGGCTCGGGGGCCATTGAGGAGGCGCTAGGGTAATGTTAATGTAAAAACTAAAAAATTTCCTTGGAATTTACATTCTATTATTTTTCAAAATATGGAACTAACACTTTCTTTCTTCAAATAAAGTCCAACGTTATTCAAGCAACTATACGGAAAGGATTGATTAGAAAGTT
This sequence comes from Silene latifolia, assembly GCF_048544455.1. Taxonomy (NCBI): domain Eukaryota; kingdom Viridiplantae; phylum Streptophyta; class Magnoliopsida; order Caryophyllales; family Caryophyllaceae; genus Silene; species Silene latifolia. The sequence goes on along the minus strand of NC_133538.1, from coordinate 215,542,735 downwards.
TCAAAAAACCATAGAACAAGGAAATGAATACAACTTTACTAATATGGAGGTTGCGGAGAACACCGGTTCAGATGTTACCAGGGTGTCAATATACCACAAACAACGGCTATATTTCAGCTTCACAACCCGTGTTGACCACCAGTGCACTCCATCCATTTTATATCATGGTTTCAGATTTATTAAGTTCCAAGACATCTTGGATAAAAATGTTTCAGATCGACACTACCTGGGTATGTACTACGACTATCTACTACTCCATATTAATATCAATTTATTGTGATTATTTTTCGCGTTATATTTAATTAAGTTTCAACAGATGTAATTGGAGAGTTGACTGGGTGTTCAAAAGTCACTTTGTCCAAGAACAAGGGAGAAAAGCTTAGGACAGTTGAGTTAACAGATCTTACGTAAGTTTACAAACACTTCTTTGAATGATTTTAATTTTTTTAGTACGTTAAGTCCTTCGCTTATGAATCCACTAACATTTCATCCTACAAAAACAGTAAAACTGTATTGAAATGCTCGGTTTGGGGAGACTATACAGATGACTTTTCGTTTGTGGATGATTGGCATTGCTCGGAGCCAATGATTTGCATCATGCAAAACGTTCAACGAACTACTTATAACGGTACAGTTTGTTATTGGTATATATAATTTATTTTACGCATAGACATTGATACTAAAAGTTGATAAAAATTCAAAATTGCAGGTGAGGTTAGAATAAACACTACTAGGTACGCAACACAAATTGGTTATAACAAGGAAATCCTCGAAGTTGAAGAGTATCGCGAAAGGTCAATTTTCAAACTATGTGCTAACACTAACGAAAAATTATTTGACTCATATAATGCTTACTCTAATGACAACTATAGACTATTCTTATTCTATTACACCTTTATATCCAATTCTGTCAGGAATCGTGATTTACCAGCTTCATCTGAGTCCAGAATATCTGAGCTATCACATGACTCTTACGACTTAATAAGGCCAGAACTCATTCGGACTATTACAGAAATAGTCAAATCTGGCAAGGTATGGACCAACAGCCTTCATGTTAAAGTTTACAGCATAATGACTATTAACAAGCATTTCTTCGAAATTTTAAAAATTTATAGGCTGGCTATTGGGTCACTTTGGCTACCATAACGAACATTGACCTTGAGGGACATTGGTATTATATGTCATGCAAAAACTGTTATAAGGGAGCTACTAAGGGCGAAGATGGTAAGCTTGAGTGTAAAGAAAAATACTTGGGAGAAAAGCAAACCACAATTATACCTAGGTATATTTAGCATTTAATATCGTTGGGTAATACCTAATCTCAAAATATAATTGATTTTTTGACTTACATTGATATTTTGATTATAATTATAATTGCAGATTCCAAACCAAGTTTGTCATGAGAGACTCGAGTGGTGGTTCTGCTAAAGTGAGTATGTTTGAGACTCATATCACCAAGGAGATTAAGAAGACTGCAAGCGAAATACTTTATCTCCAAGACCAGGTGAAATTTACTCTAACCATTTTGCATCACAGAACTCATGTTTCACAAGCCACTTGACTATTAATTTCGTTTGACTATTTACAATGTTTAGAGTGATGACGCACCTGAAGAACTTGAGGTCTTTATTGGCCGTGAGTTTGTCTTCAAACTAGAAGTCTCCCGTAAATAGAACGTCGACGACAATCGTACTTCCTACACAGTAGTGAACATGACCGATGACAAGAATATAATTGCCCGATGGAAAGATGTGCATGCCAAAATCAAGGAAGATCAGCTTGAACACGACTCTGGACTTAATATGGCAGACAAGGTATTACCTCCTTAAAATACTGAATTACTAAAGCCCAATTGCTTATAATGTCTATTAAATAAAGTAAAATTATAAATTATATATTATACCTGATCTATTTTGGACACCATCTCCAGGCCAACAATGGAGGCACTCAGCTTGATACTGATCAAGCAGCTATTGATGTCACACCTCCGCTAAAGTGTCCACTCTCTAGGATAATAGAAGACATAACTGGCGAAGACAGTGAAGAGGAGATCACAGCGGCTGACCAGCTGTCAACCACCAAAAGGCACGTCAAAGTCAAAGTGGAGAAGGTTTAGAACGGTTCTCTGATGAAGGAAATATCAGATAATCAAGTCTACTTTTTAATTAGTTGATTCGGATAATTTTTGAATAAGTGGTTTAAGTAAGTTTCAGATACACACTATGCAGTAGTAGTTGTTTTTATGTCCAAAACAATTCTTATTATGCTCATTTGAATTTATGATAGTTAACAGTGTTTTTTTTTCTAAAACTTTTGTGCATCAAACCTATGGATATTAGCAATACGACTCATTAGGTGAAACAAACGATTTAAAAACAATAAAAATTGTATGATTTCGAAGTTTACTGCCTAGGAGTATCAGGACCAAGATTATCCTTATGCTGCTACGCCATGTTAGACAGGTACTGCAATTCCCTGTTTCCTGCAACATAAAACTTTACAACTTTACTTTGCTGCATCTCAATCCCTTACACTTAAACAACTTCACTATGTCTTAATAAGCTAAAGCGTTAACAAACAAAGGAACTTAGATCAGCAGTGTAAAATTAGCGTGTGCTTCATTTCACCAGTCACAAAGGCCCATGACAAAAATACACCAAAATTACCCTGAAGCCACTATGGCTCCACCGACCACTGTCGGTCGGTGTTCGGAAGGTTGTTTGCAGCTTTATCCTATTTTCTTAATACAATAGTAGTTTACGTATGACCCACAATAAAAATCGTGTAATAAAATGCATTTACACTTTGTGACAATACAAGAAGCATAAAGAGTTTAGTGAGACATTTTGCACCATCACCTAAGGAATAACTTAATAACTTAGCTGGAGTCATTAACTAATGAAAAAATTCAAAAATTGAGCCATTAATAATATGCCAAATTTATTGAGATAACCATTTGAATCAGTGAAAAGTATTATAATATGCGAAATTGTTATATCATACAAAATTTTGGGTGAAAAAAAAAAATACGAAACTGCCTTTTGAATGTTTGAAAAATAGAACTCAGATTTTTTGTCAAGAATTTATTGAAATGCTGAAACATGGCGCCATATTTCAATTTTAAACTTCAATTTAGAGCCATTTTTCATATTTTAGCATTTCAAGTACCTCAAACTAAATATTTCAACGGTTGAAATCTTTTAAACATGGCGCCATCTTTCATATTTCAGCATTTCATGTTCCTCAAACTAAATATTTGAACAATATAAATCTTTAAATTTGGAGCCATTTTTCATATTTCAGCATTTCAAATTTATTTCCTCATGCATATATATATATATATATGTACAACACCTAAGAATAAGATACCAAATTAAATTAGCAACAGCTTAAGTCACATATAAGTTCCAATAAGTCTAATTTGCAGAGATCTTCTGCACAACAAAAGAAATCAGATAAAAATCACATACAAGAAGGTACATACTATATTAAATTCTTGCGAACCATCATGTTTCCTCAGTCTTTTAATATGACTTATATGTCGTATGAAAATTTTACAAAGTATTGGTTGAACCGTCATGTTTCCTTAGTCTTTTTAATATGTCTTATATGTCGTATGTAGCTAATACCCTTTCAACCTTATGTACAGATAACATAGAAGAGCAATTACAGTTTAATCCCTTTATGAACCTTACAATTGGTATGACCGTTCTAAATTATATTCATTCAATAGATCATCTTCATACTAAAACTACATTTTACCTATTTAGAAAAATTTTCAATTACTTATACTTAAAAAATATTTTATATGTAAAGCTATAATTTGTGGCCGATTATTCGGGAAATTTGCAAGAAGAAAGAGGAGAATGATCATATCTGATATGAGAGCACGGAAACGTAGATTTGATAAAACTGGACACAACGCAATCTCACGATCAGCAGCCTACATTAACAACGGTCATAAAACTTTATGTATTTCAGTATGTAATACATTACGATTGTAACTACAAATTTACTTTGTATGCATAATTCATTGTCAAACACATTACATATGTAAATTACTTCATAATCACAAATAACTTACTTAATTTTTCTTTGACAATAGGTCCAGGTATCTCTATAAGAGAAGTGCGACAAATTGAATCTCCGCAAACGAATTCCGAGGCAACGTGGCAGACACCTGCTCCTGCTCATGCTCAACCTGCTCCTGCTCAACCGAAGAAAATATTAGGCAAACAGCAGATAAATAATAAAGGTACATCGTACGACCATTACTATCTTTAAACAGTTGCATGTCTACGTCAGAATCCAATTAATTACCCTGTCAATATATTAGGTAGGGATGATCAACACGTAGACCAATATACGCAACCTTCTCAATCCTTGCCAATGACAAACCGCTCACCTCTCCGCAACATTACTAACGGTAAAGTTGCTTTCACAAACAAACTTTGGTGACTTAGATAAAATACCAAATGACCTCCACATATTCTGAAATTTTGTGCAATCAACTTCAATATATAAACAAACTGTAAGTAAAGTTTCACGACTTTAGGAGCACTCTAACTATTTTTTATAATTCGAGCAAGACAGCCTGATACTTGTGATATCTTGTGATTTTCCTAAATCAAGTAGTTCAAATTTTTTCACTGGTACCTGTATATAATTATGACCTCAAGTTCCACAGAAGAATCACAGGATACTAAAATTGATAATTTAACAAGATTAAGACTGACATACACAGCTTGGCACAGGATTAAAGACTCAAAATTGAAACAACATAACTAAACTAATCCACAGCAAGGCACAAACTTTGTTCAATTAACCACAACAATGCACAAGTTAATTAACAGGCTGCACTCAAGTACGACAAAGCACATGTTGATTTTTGGTTGAGAGAATTCACAAGGTTAATTTTTTTCATTCAAAAGTCTGCTTTTAGATTACATTACGAGTACATTTGTTCATCCAAGGGCTAGCAATATATTGTTAAACGCACTACATATGTAAATTACTTCATGAGTTATAACTTACTTAATTTTTCTTTGACAATAGGTCCAGGTATCTCTATGAGAGAAGTGCGTCAAACTGAATCTCCGCAAATGAATTCCGAGGCATCGTGGCAGACACCTGCTCCTGCTCATGCTCAACCTGCTCCTGCTCAACTGAAGAAAATCTTAGGCAAACAGCAGATCAATAATAAAGGTACATCGTACGACCAATACTATCTTTAAACACTTGCATGCCTACGTCAGAATCCAATTAATTACCCTGTCAATATATTAGGTAGGGACGATCAACACGTATACCAACATACGCAACCATCTCAATCCTTGCCAATGACGAACCGCTCACCTCTTCGCAACATTACTAATGGTAAAGTCACTTTCACAAATTTAACTTAAATAGTATTTAGAATACCATCTGCTACAGCTGACTACTCTATTAGTTTCTCAAAAAAAATATCAGTCAGTTTGTTTAGTTTGTTTATCATAAGTTAAAAACCCGTCTAACAAGATCAAAATCAATGTTGGAAACACTTCAAACGAACTGAGTAATGGTAAGATGTATTTTTTTGCTATTTTATTCCATGTGAAAATTTCCTTACTGACATGGTTAACTTCATTAAGCCATTATAAATGGTCGAGTAAATGGAAATGTGTCAAGACAAAAGAGAAAATTGATCTTATCTGCTAAGAAACCCAGCCACCATGAAATGATAGAGAACGATATCAACGCAACAACAACCCCAACATCCTACAACAACATGAACAAAGGTATGTTATACGAATATCAAATAGGGATACATTCATTAAAAAAAATAGGAGATAGGTTTATGTTGTTATTTTAAATAAAGAGACCTTATTTCAATTTTTGTGTTTCATTGCTTTCAGCCACATCATTATATAGTCGAGTAAATGAAAATGTAGCAAGAAAAAAGGGAAAAATGATCTTATCTTCTAAGAAAACCAGCCACCATGAAACGATAAAGTGCGACATCAACGCAACTACGACCCCAACATCCTTCAACATCAATAGAGGTACGTTATACGAATATCAAATAGGGAAATATTCCATTAAAAAAACTAACAGATGGGTATATTTTGTCATTTTAAATAATTAGAAACACATTATTTCAATAGTTATGCTTCATTCCCTTCAACCACGTCATTATATGGTCGAGTAAATGAAAATGTATGACTATGATATCAAGCGTCTTATCTACCGATAAGTCCAGTTGTTGCAAAACGTATGACTATGATATCAATGCCACTATGACTTCGATAACTCGCAGCAACATCATTAACAGAGGTAGGTAATACGAATATCAAACACCGAGACATTCATTAAAAGAACTACAAAATAGGTGTATGTTGTTATTTAAAATAATGTGAAAGACATTATTTGAATTGTTGTACTTCATTGCCTTCAGACACATCATTATATTGTCGAGAAAATGAAAATGTGGCCAAGAAAAAGGGAAAATTAATCTTATCTGATAATCAGTCCAGCCGTTGCCAAACGAATGACTGTGACATCAATGCCTCCATGACTCCGATTTTCTGCATTACCACCATCATAGGTAAGTATTATGTAATTCAATTAACCGACTTTCAGTTCTATACTACTTGAACTACCAATTATCATTTATTCGGACAAACGAAAAATGATATATCATATACACTATGTGTACATTTTAAAATTATGAATTTACTATTAGGCATTACATTTGCAAAAAATCAATCTTATTATTTTCGTTACATGTAATTATTAGAGAGTAGTTCTTACTCCATGCCAAGTTATCACCGTAAAGGCAAGTCCAACGACTACAATTCTCTTCAAAGCAACACTTTAATAAGTAAGTTTTTCTTAGCTGTAATTTTAGAAGCATTAGTCTTACCCAAATGAAACATATGACATAACAGTTTCCTTATAGGTGAGTTGCCGGCTAATATGGAATCGGAACAATGCGCACATATTGCCGACCTGCAAAGACAAAAGAGAATAGCAATTAGGTCAGATCTACCACCCACATATGTCAATAATTAAAGTCTGACAGTTAACATTCGTTCACAAAACGGTAATGTAACCCACGATTTCAGATTGTCAATTATTATCACTCATTAAGTTTACTTGGTCTTTTTTTTATTCAAGGTACTATCATAAGATATGCCATTTCATAAATGTTAGCATTACAATCTTACAATAATATAGATACCAATGAAAAAATTACTCGGCAAAACGACCTCAGTGCATCAGGGCAAGAAAGGAAGACAATAAAAAGAAAGTCATTTTCCCACCAAAGAACCCCTGTGTTACAATCTCTTGCTAGAAACATCAATGATACGGTAGAAGATGTAGAAGATTTTGAAACTGAAGCAGTTGAAGGTACTCATACATTAATTTAGCGCACGTTCAAAATATAAACGATCTTAAATATACATATACACGATTTCAACTTTTTTTTTATGTTTATTGTATATTATATTGAAATGATATGGTTTTAAAGTTATGATACACCCAACTGTACAGTTCACCACCCTGATTACTGGGATATTGGCGACCCAACATATGAATGTGAACATTTCGAAGCACAAATGTAACACCCCGTAAATTTGAAGACCTTTATTATATTTTAAAAGTAATATTTTACTCCATTTTAATTTAATATTCATTTATTCGAAATAATAATAATATGATAAAATATAATTTAATTTTAGTTTGAAGTAATACACTTTTGATAGTTTAGAAATGTTTAAAAGTAATTTAAACCATATTTAAACCTTTTACTTTGATAAAATAGATTTCTGATAAAAGTCGTAATATTGGGATTTTCCTATTTCTTACGGTCGTTGGGTAAACGAGTTTGGATATTGGGCATATGAGTACTTAATCTTTTAGTAAAATCGTGTTTAAGAACTTTAATATTCTCGGAAATCGCGTTCGACGAATATTTCTAATTACCGTCGAAGCAAACCTAAAACGTAAACAATTGACCACCTCCCCATGCCCTCCTTGACCGGCCATCCCCCCTTTTGGTCTCCTCTTTCAATTTTCATTTCCTCCATAGTTCACTCTCTTTCTTCCTTTCATCAAACACCAAATTCCTCTCAAAATAACCTCCTTACAATCCCTAAAACCACCATAAATCCTTCATTTCTCCACCAATTTGCATAAAACTTATATATTTGGAATCCTCTCTTCAATCCTCATCTCCTAGTAAGCTTTATTTTCATTTCCACCAATTTGTTTTAAGGCTCATCTTTTTAGGGTTTCGAATTTAAGCTTAATAATTGTGTTTTTGTTGTTCTTATAGGTGAAGAATTTGAAGATGAGTTAGGTGATTCATATGTGGTTGAAGATGAAGAGTAATTTTAGGTTTTAGAAGCTTTCTCAAGTTATTACTTGTGTCTTTGCTAGCTTAAGGTAACTATTCTGAGTTACTCGACGATTTAATGTCACATAGTTGTTGTGTTTGTTGTTTGTTAAGTGTATAGGTGATTGATAATGTGTTAGTTTCTTTTTTCACATGACTTGTGTTGTTAAAGTTTACTAATTTGTGGTTATTTCATATACTTGAGTATTGAAACGAAATGGGTATTGTTGATTGTTGCTTGAGACGGTATTAAATTGAGCTTGAAACGGATTTTGGTAGGAAAAAGGGAATAGAGGCGGAAAAACCGCCCAAAACAGCCCGTAAAACAGCCCAGCAAGCCCGACAGGCCCGGTGGGTCCGGCCCGGACTTTGACCCGTCACTTTGGGTCGGGTCTTGGGTCTATTGTTTGATGTTTTGGGTCTTTTGTTTGCGTATATATGTATTTTGGTATTTTTGTCATGTGGGTAATCATTATTATGCGAGAATTTAATTGAATTGGATATTTTGTAAGTTGGAATATATTTCCTTATGTTGATAGTTTCTGACATGATAGAAATTGGAAATGGCATGAGAATGATATTGTAATGAATTTTGTGATTTGGGCCAAAGTAGACCAAGACTCTGAGCTGGGCCAATTTGACCAAATGAGTTTGGTCAAGCTAGGTTTAAACCGGTCAGCCTCGATTTGACCGATGACCCGTCGCGGGACTAGGGTCGAGGGTTTGTCTTTGAGGTGAGATTGGTTGTTATTGGATGTTTTATGTTGATGCCTTGATATTGGTGATTATCATTTCACATGTTGGTTGTAGGATGCTTTGGATGCCTAATGCTTGAGTCTTGTTGCCTCTTTGCCCTTTTAGCTTGTTCTCATGGATTATGGTACTGTTGGTTAGCTGGAATTTGGATTATTATTGATATTGGAGATATTGTTGGATTGTCAGCTAAATATGCTCTTGCGTAGCCTTTCATATGCTAGGGTGTGTATGATCATTTGTGTGTGCAAGTTTGGACTCTTTGCCCCTCTTATGGTTAATTGGGCGTCCTACTTGTCTTGTGTGGTGTGGGCTAAAGTATTCAAGCTGGGACTAGGTCCTAGGTGAGTATTTCGGCCTTCGCCATAGATAGGCCATTATAGTCTTTGACGAGTGTATGTTCACCGCTTAATAGCCTTTGTGTCTTAGCTTGGTGGGTTTATATCCAAGTTAGGGTATGACCTCCTGACGTACTCTTAGAAGTATGTGGTCAGCTTAAGTACTAGCCAACCCTTTGGTGGACTCCTTAGGGGTACTCATGTGTTATTATCATGGGTCTTGGATGCGGTAGTTTTCCGAATGTCGCTAGGTCTGCGCAGGTTTAGGACTAGGGTGTTTACCTTACCTCGTGGTATAGACTCGAGTTACAGAGTGACTATTGACTGTCCTAAGAACTTATGCCTGTCTCTAGATATATTGTCCTTTCTTGTTTATGATTCTATGAATCATAGAAGGTGAGATGCAAGTCGGCTATGGTTGCTAGAGTTTGGATTCCTGGATGTTATGTGATTCACATGATAGTGTAGTATGAGTCAGTCTAGTATTCACATGCTAGGACTATGTGTTGTTTATATTCTTGTTCACATTATAAGCATGATTGTCTTGCATTTGTATGCTAAGGCTATGTGTTGTTTATATTCATATTCTTATATTTACATGTTATATTAACTATGACATTTCGTGGCTGGGAGAAATCGGAGTTACTCCCCACTGACTGTGGCTTTCATATTTGTATAAAATGCGATTGACAGGTAGGTGATGCATATTTGGGGTACATGGAAGAGCTAGCGAGCAAAGTAACCTTGGGACCTAGATTGGCTTTATTTTATTGTGACCCTTAAACACTTTTATGTCTTATACTTTTTAGGGACATATGTCTCCCTTTTTCATATTTGGGTTGTATAACTTTGTTTCGCGACTTTAGCGATGTTTTATTTATGAGATTTACTTTGGACCTTGCATGTTTGACACCTTCCCATTTGGATATTCTTATGACAGGTTCAGGTTTCGTTTTCGGTTTTAAAAATTACAGGTTTTTACCCAAATGAACCTATTACAAACATATCCATGCAGTTTTTATCTAGAATTATGTGTTTACTTTTCCGCAATGAATGAGGGTGTCATAGTTGGTATCAGAGCATATTTGCTCCCGACGCACGTGCACCCCCGATAAAAATAACTTGACCTTAAAATAATAAACTTGAGAGATGGGTAGGATGGGTAGACTTAACGACCTAAGGTGGTAGTCTGTAGTGTGTTTGCTCTTTGTTATGTTCTAACATGTTTGTTGATTGTCAATCATTTTTGTACCCTTGGATCAATGACCGTGAGCTTACCCGTGCCGTGATCAAGATTTGGTGCCTATCGTCGGGCATTGGAGATTTGTTCAACTTGTGAAGAATGCTTCTTCTTCCTCGAAGTTATCCCTCCATCTTTGTGTACCTTGCCTTACTCTTTACTTCTTAATGCTTGCTTCTTCTTCTAAACTCTCTTTTCTTTCCTTAGGAGTGACTCTTGTACCCTCCCAACTTGTGTTTTGTTCCTTGCTTATCTTCCCTTAACGCCTTTTTTTTATAGTACTCTTTCTTTTGAGGAATGTTGGCCTTGCTTGGAGAATTTGACTTTTGAGGAGATTGTTTGTGGTTAACCCATAACCCTGGTTTTGAGAGGTTGTGATGTTAGAAAGACCTAGGTAGTGTGATGAGACATACGTAATGATTCTTAGACCTAGATCCTTAATCAAGTGAGTATTCTTGATTGGTGGATTTTGGGTTGTCAAGTGTGAGTTGCGTTTGTTACTAAGGCTATAGAACTTGGCTTTGTTGTTTAGGTTTGGGATTTGAGAGCCTTGGGAAGTGTAGTGAGACATGTCTTGGGATACTAGTGCTTGTTACTTGACTTTAAATGGATGGAATTGAATGGTGGAATGTTTGAGGAACCCTTTCTGGGAATTTATAGCTTGGTATTCGGATCTTTGATTGAGGATTTTACTATTTTGAGAAACCCATGGTTGACACTAGTTGGATATGAGTATAGCTTTGTTGGAACTTTGACCTTGATCTTGTGGAAGTTGTTTGTAGATGTTTGAGGATTTGGAGTGGTGAAATCACACTTATAGTGGAGTACCCTGTTTCAGGGAATAGATTAGGATGAAGTAACGTGAGCGTTTTGAGGAAATCCTTGGGAGTGATGTGGTTATAAGTTTTGTTGCTAAGAAGTTTTCGGAACCGCTTAGGTTGATGTTGTTGTGTGAGAGTACCTGGCGTTTCCTTGTTGTCTAATTTCCTTTCTTCTTTGACCATAAGCGTTACCGTTCATACCTCCTTTCCTCGCTTCATCTTGCTCATGATCTTGAATTAGCCGCTGTGGTACAAGCCTTGAAGACATGGAGGCATTACCTTATTGGAGTTCATTGCCGCATTTATACCGATCATAAGAGCTTGAGGTGTATCTTTACCCAGAAAGAATTGAATATGAGGCAAAGAAGATGGCTAGAGTTGGTGAATGATTATGATGCCGAGTTGATTTATCATGAAGGGAACGCAAATGTGGTGGCCGATGCTTTGAGTAGGAAGACTAGTCACTCTGTGAGCACTATCCGTGTGTTACCTGAGGAACTTACCACGGAATTTCAAAAGTTAGGGATAAGCCTTGTTGGGAAGGGCTTTGACTATCTTAGTGCCTTGAGTGCAGAACCCGACTTTTACCGTGAGATTCGTACGTGCCTACCTGAGGATGCTACTTTCAAGTCCATTCAAGCAAAAATCCAACTTGGGCAAGCTAAGGATTGTGTGGTGGATAGTGATGGATACCTTCGTTACCATGGTAGGATGTATGTTCCGAGAGTAGCCGAGTTGAGGAAGAAGATCCTTGATGAAGCTCACCTTTCTCCTTACTCTATTCATCCTGGTGGTGACAAGATGTATAAAGACTTGAGATTACAGTTTTGGTGGCCTAGGATGAAGATTGATGTCCTAGAGTATGTTAGCAAGTGTCTTACACTCGGAGAAAGTGAAGATTGAGCATCAGAAACCTGGGGGTTTGCTACAACCTTTGGATGTTCCCCTTTGGAAATGGGAGTCCATCTCCATGGACTTTGTGATGGCTTTACCTAAGACTACTAGCGGACAAGATGCGGTTTGGGTGGTTGTAGATCGATTGACCAAATGTGCTAGGTTTATACCTATCAAGGAGACATGGAGATTAGATGTCCTAGCTGAGGCCTATGTGAAGTAGATAGTACGCTACCATGGAATGCCTAAGGATATAGTTTCAGATCGTGACCCTAAATTCTGTTCCCGTTTCTGGACTGCTTTGCAAGAAGCCATGGGTAGTAAGCTACTGATGATTACCGCTTTTCATGCCGCTACAGATGGGCAGACTAAGAGGACTATCAAGACTTTAGAGGACCTCCTCCGTGCTTGTGCTTTAGACTTCCACACTTCTTGGGAGAAATGTTTACCTCTTGTCGAATTCTCCTACAACAATAGCTATCATTCCTCTATCAAGATGTCACCTTATGAAGCTTTGTACGGTAGGAAGTGCCGTAGTCCTGTTTGTTGGGATCAAGTCCAAGATGCTCATGTGTTGGGACCCGATTTGGTGACTGAGACCATCAATCAGGTTCAGATCATTCGAGAGCGTATGAAAATCGCTTAAGATCGACAGAAATCTTATGCCGATGTCCGTCGTCGACCACTTGCCTTTGAGGTTGATGATCGAGTGTTCCTTAAGGTATCACCTATGAAAGGTGTGAAACGGTTTGGTGTGAAAGGAAAGCTGAGTCCCAAATACATTGGACCTTTCCGTGTGCTTGAAAATATTGGTCCCGTTGCTTACCGTTTAGAGTTGCCCCCGAATTTAAGCAAGGTTCATAATGTCTTCCATGTATCTTAGTTGAGGAAGTACATTAGTGATCCGAGCCATGTTATTCAAGAAGAAATTCCAGATTTGGAACCTAACTTGGCTTTGGAAGAAAGGCCGATCCGAATCCTCGAAAGGGCAAACAAGCAACTTAGAAACAAAGTGGTGCCCCTAGTTCGTATCCTTTGGCGTTGTGGAAATGTCGAAGAAGAAACTTGGGAGCCTGAATCTTCTATGTTAGCTAAATATCCCGAACTCTTCTCGTGAGGTACTTTCCGTTTCTTTATCTAATCCTTGTGAGTTTTAGCTATCCCTTCGAGTGTTCCTCTCCTTCTCTAGAATATTCTCCGCGTTAGTAGTCATTGCTTAGTTGTATAAGAGTCGTAGTTAGAGTTTAGTCATGATTAGTGGAGTCATTATCCTTATTGAAGAGTTTCGAACCAAAGGTTTTTGAAAATGTTTTAATGTTTTCCCACTGGTTTTAACGTCAATGAGTGTTAAGGCTCGTTATTGGAGACGTTCGATAATTGGTTTTCTCATTTGTTGGTGTAAAAATATATATTTTTATGTCTTTGATTTGGAATGTTGATATTCTTGAACGGCCGACGAGGATATTCCGTTCCATTGAAAAGACACTTATATTTCATACGTTCATATTTTGAAGATTTTGTTTACTTGATTTTAAAGAGATAGACCTACATATATACAATGTTCCTTCTTCTAAGTTTCCGGGACGAAACTTCTTAAAAGGAGGGATGATTGTAAAACACCGTAAATTTGAAGACCTTTATTATATTTTAAAAGTAATATTTTAATCCATTTTAATTTAATATTAATTTATTCAAAATAATAATAATTTGATAAAATATAATTTTATTTTACTTTAAAGTAATGTAATCACTTTTGATAGTTTAGAAATGTTTAAAAGTAATTTAAACCATATTTAAACCTTTTACTTTGATAAAATAGATTTCTGATAAAAGTCGTAATATTGGGATTTTCCCATTTTTTACGGTCGTTGGGTTAACGAGTTTGGATATTGGGCATATGAGTACTTAATCTTTTAGTAAAATCGTGTTTAAGAACTTTAATATTCTCGAAAATCGCGTTCGACGAATATTTCTAATTACCGTCGAAGCAAACCCAAAACGTAAACAATTGACCACCTCCCCATGCCCTCCTTGACCGGCCATCTCCCCTTTTGGTCTCCTCTTTCAATTTTCATTTCCTCCATAATTTACTCTCTCTCTTCCTTTCATCAAACACCAAATTCCTCTCAAAATAACCTCATTACAATCCCTAAAACCACCTTAAATCCTTCATTTCTCCACCAATTTGCATAAAACTTATATATTTGGAATCCTCTCTTCGATCCCCATCTCCTAGTAAGCTTTGTTTTCATTTCCCCCAATTTTGTTTTAAGGCTCATCTTTTTAGGGTTTCGAATTTAAGCTTAATAATTGTGTTTTTGTTGTTCTTATAGGTGAAGAATTTGAAGATGAGTTAGGTGATTCATATGTGGTTGAAGATGAAGAGTAATTTTGGGTTTTAGAAGCTTTCTCAAGTTATTACTTGTCTCTTTGCTAGCTTAAGGTAACTATTCCGAGTTACTCGACGATTTAATGTCACATAGTTGTTGTGTTTGTTGTTTGTTAAGTGTTTAGGTGATTGATAATGTGTTAGTTTCGTTTTTCACATGACTTGTGTTGTTAAAGTTTACTAATTTGTGGTTATTTCATATACTTGAGTATTGAAACGAAATGGGTATTGTTGATTGTTGCTTGAGACGGTATTAAATTGAGCTTGAAACGGATTTTGGTAGGAAAAAGGGAAAAGGGGCGGAAAAACCGCCCAAAATAGCCCGGCAAGCCCGACAGGCCCGGTGGGTCCGGCCCGGACTTTGACCCGTCACTTTGGGTCGGGTCTTGGGTCTATTGTTTGATGTTTTGGGTCTTTTGTTTGCGTATTTATGTATTTTGGTATTTTTGGCATGTGGGTAGTCATTATTATGCGAGAATTTAATTGAATTGGATATTTTATAAGTTGGAATATATTTCCTTATGTTGATAGTTTCTCACATGATAGAAATTGGAAATTGCATGAGAATGATATTGTGATGAATTTTGTGATTTGGTCCAAAGTAGACCAAGACTCTGAGCTGGGCCAATTTGACCAAATGAGTTTGGTCAAGCTAGGTTTAAACCGGTCTGCCTCGATTTGACCGATGACCCATCGCGGGACTAGGGTCGAGGGTTTGTCTTTGAGGTGAGATTGTTTGCTATTGGATGTTTTATGTTGATGCCTTGATATTGGTGATTATCATTTCACATGTTGGTTGTAGGATGCTTTGGATGCCTTATGCTTGAGTCTTGTTGCCTCTTTGCCCTTTTAGCTTGTTCTCATGGATTATGGTACTGTTGGTTAGCTGGAATTTGGATTACTATTGTTATTGGAGATATTGTTGGATTATCAGCTGAATATGCTCTTGCGTAGCCTTTCATATGCTAGGGTGTGTATGATCATTTGTGTGTGCAAGTTTGGACTCTTTGCCCCTCTTATGGTTAATTGGGTGTCCTACTTGTCTTGTGTGGTGTGGGCTAAAGTATTCAAGCTGGGACTAGGTCCTAGGTGAGTATTTCGGCCTTCGCCATAGATAGGCCATTATAGTCTTTGACGAGTGTATGTTCACCGCTTAATAGCCTTTGTGTCTTAGCTTGGTGGGTTTATATCCAAGTTAGGGTATGACCTCCTGACGTACTCTTAGAAGTCTATGGTCCGCTTAAGTACTAGTCAACCCTTTGGTGGACTCCTTAGGGGTACTCATGTGTTATTATCATGGGTCTTGGATGCTGTAGTTTTCCGAATGTCGCTAGGTCTGCGCAGGTTTAGAACTAGGGTGTTTACCTTACCTCGTGGTATAGACTCGAGTTACAGAGTGACTATTGACTGTCCTAAGAACTTATGCATGTCTCTAGATATATTGTCCTTTCTTGTTTGATGATTCTATGAATCATAGAAGGTGAGATGCAAGCCGGCTATGGTTTAGTATGAGTCAGTCTAGTATTCACATGCTAGGACTATGTGTTGTTTATATTCTTGTTCACATGATAAGCATGATTGTCTTGCATTTGTATGCTAAGTCTATGTGTTGTTTATATTCATATTCTTATATTTACATGTTATATTAACTATGACCTTTCGTGGCTGGGAGAACTCGGAGTTACTCCCCACTGACTGTGGCTTTCGTATTTGTATAAAATGTGATTGACAGGTAGGTGATGCATATTTGGGGTACATGGACGAGCTAGCGAGCAAAGTAACCTTCGGACCTAGAATGGCTTTATTTTATTGTGACCCTTAAACACATTTATGTCATATACTTTTTAGGGACATATGTCTCCCTTTTTCATATTTGAGTTGTATAACTTTGTTTCGCGACTTTAGCGATGTTTTATTTATGAGATTTACTTTAGACCTTGCATGTTTGACACCTTGCCATTTGGATATTCTTTTGACAGGTTCAGGTTTCGTTTTCGGTTTTAAAAATTACAGGTTTTTACCCAAATGAACCTATTACAAACATATTCATGCAGTTTTTATCTAGAATTATGTGTTTACTTTTCCGCAATGAATGAGGGTGTCACAACAAATGTGGTATGAAGAAAGAGCAAGGAAGGACAGAAGTTCAAGTGATCCAGAATTTTCAATATGTTGTATGAAAGGAAAGGTGCAGCTTCCTAAATTACGAGACCTACCACCTTTACTATGAGAACTTCTAAGCAATAAACATCCCCTAAGCAAACATTTTATTGACAATATCCGATCATACAATATGATGTTTTCCTTTACATCTATGGGAGGTAGAATTGATACATCAGTAAATCAAGGACAAGGACCTTATTGTTTTAAAATGGGCGGTCAAAATGTCCACTTGATAGGTAGTTTGTTACCCTCCGAAATAGCACGTCCCAAGTTCTGCCAACTTTACATATTTAATACAGAGGAAGAGATAAACAACAGGAAAAATGTTGTCAGGTGTTCTCTTTAAATTAATATTACGTATAGTGTTAATTTTATAGATGTGCATGGTTAATTTATAATGTTTGTTAGACCGTCTATGAGTAGAACTAATAGTCACAGTGTACTATTTCAGCCTCGGAAGACCTGAACAATTTAGCGGTGAATTAATAGCTTTACTACAAGGGATGATTGACCAACACAACCGTCTCGCAAAAACTTTCCGAATGGCTAGAGATCGTTTTCAGTCTGGTGAGTGTGGGGAGGTTAAACTTCTACTTATTGGTGGTAGGAAGACAGACGGACGAACATATAATCTACCTACAGCTTCCGAGATTGCAGCTTTAATTGTGGGAGACATTACTGATGCAATTGGTCAAAGAGACATCATACTTAAGACACAGAACGGTACATTGAAATGAATATCTGAGCTACATCCTTCGTATCTTGCCTTGCAATATCCCTTACTATTTCCATTTGGGGAATATGGTTTCAGATTAGGCATAGATGATAGGCTTACTAATAAATCCTCAACAAGCAAGACGACAAGCAAGAGGAATAAACTAACTATGACGAAATTCTTTGCTTATCGGATCCAAGACCGATCTGGTGAGAGAACGACTTTTCTAATAGCTGGAAAAGTATAGCAGAAATTTTTGGTTGTTGGATACATGATGGTGGAGTCTCAACGGTTATCTTACATAAGGAATAACCAACAAAGTCTTCGGTCCGAGAGCTTTAAGAACCTTGCAGATGTGGTAGCTAGAGGAGCCATTGATCCATCATCGATTGGATGTCGCATCATCATCCACCATCATTTACTTCGGTGTATAGTTACTTGCGGGAAAACCACCAAGATACTATGGTGATTTGCAAGTGGACATGGTATCCTGATTTGTTCATAACTTTTACATGCAATCCAAAATGGCCAGAAATAACAAGATTTGTAAAGAAAAGAGGACTAAGACTAGAGGACAGACCAGATATTCCCTGCCGAGTATTTAGTATAAAACTCAATGAGTTGAAAAAAGACTTGAAAGAGCGCCACATATTTGGACGACCAAGAGGAGGTATGGATAAGAATCCTAAAACTACTTTAGATATAATATTTTCGTAATTTATATATCACTGATAACTATACGCGTGATATTTTTTCATCCAATTACTCACAACAATTTTAATTTACAGTGGTTTATACTATAGAGTTCCAGAACCGTGGTTTACCGCATGCTCACATTATCCTATTTCTTAACAGCCGCGATAAATTATTAGAGGTGGATGACATAGATAATATTATTTCGGCCGAAATCCCTGATCCAGCTGAAAATCCCGAACTACACGAGGCGGTTACAGAATATATGATGCATGGACCATGTGGAAAGGACTTCCCACAGTCACCATGCATGGATGGGGGCTAATGCACTAAGCACTTTCCAAGGCAATTCAATCAAAGGACCACTATCGATGAAGATGGTTACCCGGTGTATAGAAGAAGGAAAAATGGGATAACTGTTGTGAAGAAGGGAGAAAAACTACACAATGGCTTTGTAGTCCCATATAACTCAAAGTTATTACTGAAATATCGAGCTCATATAAATGTCGAATGACGTAACCAATCACACTCGATAAAGTATTTATTTAAGTATATAAATAAAGGTTATGATCGAGTGACACTTCAATCATCTCACATGCGCCAGAATGCTGATGACCCTGAGAAGATTGATGAAATCAAGAGGTTTTATGACTGTCGTTATATTTCAGCATGTGAGGCTGCTTGGAGAATCTTCGCATTTGATACTCATTATCAGACCCCGCCAGTACAGAGGTTAAGCTTCCACCTACCGAATGAGCAGAGTGTTGTCTTTAATGATGATGATCCAATAGTCAGTGTCATTCAAAGGCCTTTGATTGAGAAGACAATGTTCCTAGCCTAGATGAGGTGTAATGAAGAGTATGCAGAAGCTAGGGAATTAACGTATGTCGAGATCCCTTCAAAATTTGTCTGGAATCAAGACAATCGAGTGTGGACACCAAGGCAACATGGGTTTTCTCTCGGTAGACTGTATCACGTTTCGCCAAATTGTGGTGAAAGGTTCTATTTGAGGACCCTACTGAATTTTGTGAAGGGCCGAAATCATTTAAAGACATAAGAACAGTCAATAAGGTTATTCATCCAACTTTCAAAGAAGCATGTTATGCATTAGGATTGTTAGGTGATGACAAAGAATACATCGCTGCCATAAACGAAGCGGCAGATTGGGGTTCTGGATGCCATCTTAGGAGACTGTTTGCTACACTGTTACTTTCTGGTAGCATTTCACAACCAGAAAAAGTCTGACAACAGACGTGGAATAAACTTTCAGATGACATTCACCATAGGCAACGAACAATTTCTCGAATTAAAGGTAAAATACTGAAGCTCATATAATTTGAACTAGATTATTATCAATTATTGAACTTTAGTGTCCAGCTAATTTTATCTTAAATGAAATTATTTTCGAAAGCATGCATTAATTAAGTAAAGCGAGTTTTTTTTTTTCACAAAACAGATTTGCAGTTAAGCGAACATGAATTGCAAAACTACGCTTTAGCCGAAATTGAAGCAATTCTCCAGAGTACTAGCAGTACCCTCTGGAGGTTTGATGGGATGCCGTTTCCTGATAGTTTCGTATCAACAGAATATGGGAACAAGTTGATACTGAATGAATTGTCTTATGATAAGGAAGCGTTATGAGTCGAGCATGAAAAGCTAATGTCATCGATGACTAGCGAGCAGAAGTCGATATATGACGAAATTATGGAGGCTGTAGCGAAAGAATGCGTAGGGGTGTTCTTTGTTTATGGTTATGGAGGCACGAGCAAGACATTTCTATGGCGGACATTATGCACTGCTATACGAAGAAAAGGAGAAATTGTATTGCCGGTTGCTTCAAGTGGAATAGCTGCGATTTTACTTCCAAGAGGGAAAACTGCCCATTCAAGACTTGGTATACCAATCAATGTATCAGAAAACTCCACTTGCCCGGCTATCAAACCTGGTAATGACTTAACTGCACTACTACTTAAGACAAAGCTTATCATATGGGACAAGGCTCCAATGATGCACAGATTTTGCTTCGAGGCTGTTGATAGAAGTCTAAGAGATAATGTGACGTGGATATCGGATGAAAGATATTCAGATATGCCATTTGGGGGAAAAGTAGTTGTATTCGGAGGTGATTTCAGACAAATCTTAACTGTGGTCCCAAAAGGAACCAGACAGGATATTGTTAGCTCGGCCCTAAGTTCATCTTATTTATGGAGTGAATGCAAGGTAATTGTTATATCACTTCAAAAAATTGCAAATATTTTCCCTAAATAATTCATATTATGATTATTATTAGCTACGTATTAATTTTATTCTATATAAATTTATCAGGTACTGCGCCTTACAAGAAATATGCGTCTACAACAAGGAAGTTTAGAGGCTGATGTACAAGAGTTACGAGAGTTCGCTGAATGGATCCTAAAGGTTGGAGATGAGACTGCCTGAGAAGAAAATGATGGTAATGTTGATTTACAGCTTCTTGATGACATACTCATAAAGGAAGATGGTGACCCAATTGCCTCTATAGTCAAAAGCACATATCCATCTTTGGTTCAAAATTTGGGGAATGCAAAATACTTTTGTGAGAGGGCAGTCCTTGCTCCAACTCACGATATAGTTGAGACTGTGAATGATTATATATTGTCTCAAATTAAGGCAGATGAGCGGATTTATTTGAGTTCTGACCAAATAAGCAAAGATGAAGGTAATTTAGGGAGACAAGATCTATACTCCACGGAGTTCTTAAACACAATAAGATGTTCGGGACTTCCTAATCACGTTCTAACACTAAAGGTTGGGGCTATAGTCATGTTGCTTAGAAACATTGATCAAGCAAATGAACTGTGTAATGGTACAAGGCTTGTGGTAACTGGTTTAGGGGAGCGTGTGATTAAAGCTACCATACTCTCCGGAAGCAATATGGGTGACAGCGTTTATATCCCTCGAATCACATTAACCCCTTCAGACATGACTAAGTTTACAGTTAAGTTTGAGAGAAGACAATTCCATTTGACTACTTGTTTTGCAATGACAATTAATAAAAGTCAGGGACAGTCTCTTGCTCATATAGGGTTGTATCTCCCTAAGCCCAGTCTCTTGCCGTTTCAAGAGTGACAAGCAGGAAAGGATTGAAAGTCCTCATTTGCGACAAAGATGCGGCGATTTCTAATATGACAACTAACGTAGTTTATAAGGAGATTTTTGACAGTTTGTGAAGAATTGATTATATAGTCTACATCATGGATATTTTACTACAATTTGCATTCCATTATATTTTTCAAACTTAATGAATAATAACAATTTGCATAACGATTTCTCTTAAATTTTTATTTTTAACGTACTTCTTTGGTTATTTAAAACATTCAAATTAGATAACCTATTTTAAGTTAAAAACATGTTATTCATGTAAACCATGACATGCACGAAGGAAAAACATTTTATGACAACACAATATGCATGTAATATCTTCTTTTTTTGATAATTCCTAGAAACAAATGATAGAAAAAAATATATTGACTTAATACTTAGATCATTTGAGAAAGACAATGATAAATACTCAATAATTTTTTTTATTGATATTCACAGAAACAAATGATAGCAAATAAAATCAAATATGAAATATGAATTGTTAGTAATATCTTTTTTTTTGTGAATATTTGTTAGGATTATCTTACTATTAAAATATTTTGAGAAAGTCAAAGAGATATACACAATAATCTCGGAATCAAATGATAACAAAAAAGATTCAGTACAAATTATATGAGATATTATTCGAGAAAGTCAATGTCATAGACTTAAATATATATTAACTTAATATTTAGATAATTTTGTAAAGTCAATAAGATATAGTCAATATATTTTTTTTGATAATATATATCCTCGGAATCAAATATCTATTTTTGATATTCTAGGAATCAAATGATAATAAAAAAAAATCGAAAAATCATATATATATATATATATATATATATATATATATATATATATATATATATATATATATATATATATATATATATATATATATATAAACATAGAACGTACATTTGGTCACCCAAAAATCATATTTTATTTCTTTTCAAAAAAAAAAATAGTGTTCATTAATAATTAATCGCATTCTTGAATCCAATTTTATCAGGAGATGCTCCTACCTCACATAGAATATCAATGACATTTAATGACAATCAAGGTATATTTTATGATGAGTATGTCTATGTTAAATTTCAGTTTACTTCACAGATGAAAAAAAAATGAACGAATGACATACCTGTCATAATTGCTGATGGATTTGATTTAAAATCTCCACTTAGTCTTGAATTATGCCCCCTTCTTTTTCCTGTTGAGTATTAAACAGTCAATAACATTGTTTTTGAAAATCATTAATTGTTTATTATTTATAGCTCTAATTCTGGTGCCAATATCAAAATAATAAAATTTGTCTGCTAAAAAATCATATATATATATATATATATATATATATATATCATACAACGTACATTAGGTCATATATATATATATCATACAACGTACATTAGGTCACCCAAAAATCATATTTCATTTCTTTTCAAAAAAAAAATTGTGTTCATCAGTAATTAATCGCATTCATGAATCCAATATGTTTTATGATGAGTTTGTCTATGTTAAATTTCATTTTACTTCACAGATGAAAAAAAAATGAACGAATGACATACCTGTCATAATTGCTGATGGATTTGATTTAAAATCCCCACTTTGTCTTGAATTATGCTCCCTTTTTTTATCTGTTGAGTATTAAATAGTCAATAACATTGTTTTCGAAAATCAATAGGCATATCAGAAGATGACAAAGAAAATTATTCTGCCATCCGAGAAGCATATTCTTGGGGGTCCATATGTAATATCAGAAACCTCTTTGCTGCAATGTTGCTTTCAAGAAGTCTTACACAGCCAGAAAAAGTGTGGGAAAAAACATGGCATATGTTATCAGGCGACATTCTAGAACGACAACGGAATTTACTTCACAACAAAGGTAAAGTGTAATGTTAAATATATCAATGCTCAATTAAGTTGACTAGATGTTAAGAGTATAATCATTGCTCAAGTTCTAATTTTTTATTTCTAGAAAAATCTAATAATATTGCACATGATGTCTATTAATAAGGTTCCATTTACCACTTCACAGAGTTGAAATTGACAGACGATGAACTGAAACATCATGCATTAATTGATATTGAGCGAATTTTGCAAATTAACAACAGCAGCCTACGAAATTTCTATGGAAGGCCTATTCCAGGTGTTATACTATCAACTCACAGAGAGAACAACTTATTAAACGAGTTTGGTTATGACAAAAGAGAATTAACTTATGAGCACACATTTCTTATCTCATCTATGACTATGGAGCAAATGTCAGTGTATGATGAAATAATAGAATCAATAGCTATGGATCGTGGAGGAGTTTTCTTTATTTATGGTCATGCAGGTACAGGCAAGACATTTATTTTGAAGGCACTTTGCGCCGCCTTAAGGAGCAGAGGAGATATTGTTCTCCCTGTCGCTTCGAGTGGAATCGTAGTAGCTTACCTTTCTGGAGGAAAGATAGCACATGAGGTATTTGGAATACCATTAGACATATCTGAAAACTCCACTTGCAAATACATCAAACATGGTTGTCACTTGGCCAATCACCTTCGTAAAACAAAGCTCATCATATGGGATGAGCCTCCTATGATACACAAGTTTTGCATAGAGGCTCTTGATAGGAGTTTGAGAGATGTAATGCAAACCTCAAAAAAGCCATTTGGAGGCAAATTAGTTGCTTTTTGCCGGTGACTTCAGACAGTTGTTACCCTTATATACAAAAGGGGACAGGGACAAAATTGTAGGATCTATTATTAATTCCTCTTATCTATGGAGTGAATGCAAGGTAATTTTGCCGAACATCTATTTATAATTCTTAAGAGCATTTATATGTTTATTAAAAACTGACGAATTTTTTTAATTTCTTTTTCCAAGGTGTTGCACTTAACGAGAAATATGCGCCTTGATTTGGGGAGTTTTGATATCAAAGATCAGGAGCTACGAGAATTTGATGAATGGATAAAGAAGGTTGGAGAAGGAGCAATAGGAGGAGTGAGTGGCGAAAAAAAAACGATTTACATATTCCAGATGATGTCCTCATAAAGGATACAACCGAACCTTTGACATCAATCGTCAAAAGCACGTACGCATCTTTGGAAAACAACTTATGTAACCCGGATTATTTTCATGAGAGGGCTATTCTTGCTCCAATTCCAACCTTAGTTGATTCAGTCAACCAGTATATAATGTCTTTACTACCGGGCAAGGGAAAAGTTTACCGGAGCTGTGACCAACTACAGAGAGAAGAGAACAAATCAGAAACTAGAACTATAAAATTCCTAAACACATTGAACTGTCTAGGCCTCCCACGTAATGGTCTATGGTTGAAAGTGGGGGCTATTGTAATGCTCCTAAAAACTATTGACCATTCAGTCGGTATGTGTCATGGCACAAGGCTCATGGTAACTGATTTAGGAAATCATGTTATTAGAGCTACCATCATCTCAGGTAGCAACATAGGAGGCCAAGTGTATATCCCTCGGATATCAATGACCCCTTCGTCCGCTTCTAAGTTCCCAATGAAATTTGTTAGGAATATTTCCTTTAGCAATTTCTTTCGCAATGACCATTCATAAGGCTCAAGGGCAATCTCTGAGTAATGTTGGGTTGTATCTTCCGAAACCTGTTTTCAACCATGGTCAACTGTACCTAGCTATATCGAGGGTAAACAACAAGAATGGGCTGAGAATTCTTATTTGTGACAAAAACGGTGTTATTTCTAATGCTACGACTAATGTAGTATTTAAAGAGATTTCGAAATTTGTAGTTGCAGGTTACCATACCTGGATTGAAATATATAATAATTATAATCATAATTATACTATTAATAACGATTTTGTGTCACCTTCTTATTTACTGTATCAACGTATCAAATTGAATCACTTGGAGCTGTACACCATTATAAGCCATTATTATTGCTGTAATCAACGAGAATCCATTAATTTTGCAACATGATTTTTGCTCCTTTCTCTCCACCCAATCAAACCCATACAAAGGATAACTACTCTAACCACCATTGTCACCTTCCTTCCCAACCTCACCCTCCGGTCCATTTACGACGATCACCCCTATTCCATTCTTATGCCCTGTCATTTGTCTCCGACCACCCAAAACAGATTACTTACAGCAAAGCTTGACCCATAAACCACATAGTACCGATGAACAACTATCGAGACCGCCCTAAGAGCCACCTGCTAGATCAAATTTTATCGTACCCGGTACCCTAATACTGATTATAAGTTAGAGAAAACATTTTTCATATTCTATATCCAGAATAATCAACGAATAACAATCTCATTCAATTCAATTCAATTCAATATAATAAAATTAATATCCGACCATATTGACGAGAAATAATATCGTCACATACAAAACACAATGGTTGTACGAAAAAGACGGAAATAGAAGATTGAAAATAGAAATAAACCTGGGTAGTAGGTATTTGCATCCAATCGAATTTCATCGTATCGACGAGGAATTCATGGATAGTGCAGCAAATTCAACTAATTTCCCTTTATTTAACCACGAAGCTGCCGATTACATTTCCTAAGCTTCCATCATATTTACTAAGCGTTCATCAAACTCGATCAACCAAGCCCAATCATAATATAATCGAATGGTTAAAACGGGATTGACTCTTGATAGGAGGAAACAAGCGGAGAGAGGTGTGATGGTTTTTGGATTGAAGGGTATATTTCATTTAGGAAGATGAAGATGATTGTGAGTAGATAAGGAGTGAGATAGAGACGGGCGGATTTTGCAAGAAGGTATAAGCTGCATTTCATAGTCTGATTGACTTCCAGGACAACAAGATCATTTTATCGGGTTTTGTTGGTCTGATTGTTTATTTTGTGTTTGGGCTTGGTAAGTTGAATGGGCCTTTTTTTGTTATTTGTATGTTGGGCTGTCACAATTGTCGTCTTTCACTATTTGGCTCAATCGCGATGTATGTCGATCGTTTCTTATACCTTCTCAAACAGTAAAAAATTTAAGACGGATAGTACCGTTTCAAATAGACAAATATTATTACACCATTTGCACATAATATATATCTCTATCTAAGATACACTTAAAATAACAACTTCCGTCACCACCCGTGCAGTGCACGGGTTCAAAAACTAGTAATTTTATAACTAATAGGGCGAAAGTGGTTTGCTGTTTGAGGATTATCAACTTTGTTTGAGGATTATCAACTTTGGGAATTAATGCTATAAAAGTATGATTTATTTCTTTTAGAAATTTATCCGAGTGAAAAAAAAGATAAAACTGCTTTAGTAAGAGAATTTTCTACGATATCCCAATATTTTTGAAAGAACTCGGCAGGAAATCCATCTGGACCTGGACATTTATCAGCAGCTAAACTAAACACAGTTTGTTTAACCTCTTCCATACTAATATTTCTAGTAAAAAATTTGTTATCTTCATCTGTAATTAAGCCAATAATAGACTTAAAATCCTCATTTTTGTCAAAATTACAAAGTTGATTTTTTGTAAACCTAAGTTTGAACTCGTCAGAAATTTCTTGTTTAATAAGTTCTTGATCAATAATACAAGCACCATTCTTATTAATAAACTGCTTAATACCATATCAACTACGTCTAATCGTGGCATAACTTTGAAAAAATTTGGTATTGTCATCTCCAAAATTCGCTTTGATTATACGAGATTTTTGTTGCCAATAGACACGTTTATAGTCAAGAAGTGCATCACGCTTTTTCAGCCATCTCAATTGTGCATTTTCTAAATGGGTAATATGAGAAGAGCCTTGTTGTTTTTGAATATTTTCTAACTTTTTTTTAGCAATTAAAAGTTGTCTAAAAATATTACCAAAAGTAGACTGATTCCATTTCTTAGCCTTTTGTTTTAAAAATTCAATTCATTATTATACATGCTACCATTAATCTATAAGGTGTGTGTCTTATTGTGGTCTGTGGACGGATATTATCCATCTAAAGCTGTAGACGCTTAGACGAATAGTGATTTTCTCACAAAATGCAAATGGAAGGGCAAGTGGGGGTATCCATTTCCCACCCACTTGCACTATCTACTCTCGTTTTGTGAAAGGAACACTATCCGTCTACAGCTTTAGACGAATAGTGTCCCTCTAAAGTGAGAACTTATTATCTATAATTAGTAGTACTACATTTTTTAAATATTGACTCTCAAATTTACAACTTGCGGATTATAGCATTCCATCAAAATCTCCTATCAAAAAATAAAATAAAAATCTCCTACCAATCATTTCAAAAAGCAAAAATTAATAATTTTAGCCAAAATTAATCGCAAATGATCTCTATTTTTGCCCAAAATTACATTAAGAGCAGAAGTTCATGAGGATTACTCCGTAATATTTATTGGATGGTGCTTTATATTTGTGTTGTAAGAACCCTTCTATGAGAGAATAACAATGATTTATTATTCACAAATTCTCATTTGTGAGGGGTAATATCCGTCACAGCCTTGTGACGGGTCAAATAAAACCTATTTGCATAAATAAAGACAAGCTTTTTGTAATTCGCTAAATACCTTTACTTTTGTCTTTTCTAACAATGTAAGTGGTACTTGACCCGTCACAAATTTGTGACGGATACGGATATATCCGTCACAAGAGAAACCTATGATTTATTATTAGATAAGTTTTGATAATAGTGTTATTATAAGTTGACGGTGGAGTGATGCAATGCAGGTGAAGTCAAAGTAAAATCGCTAGAACTTTGGGTTTGAAGTATAAATTACAATTAGCTTACAACTAACATTCCCTCCCTCTATCTCAGTGAATAATTTCATATTTAATTTGTCTCATAAAAAAAATAAACAAAAACTATCTATAACTACATAATATAATAATACAGAAATCACAACATATTTTTTTTCCCGCCTAACCTCCACACCCACACAGAGCACAATTTTTCCCATCAATTTTACCAATCTAAAATTGAATATTATCTATCAAAAATTCTCTCTAATAATAGGATTTCTATAACTAAAATAAAATATCTCTCTAGGAATTGGTTAACAACCTAATTAATTTCATATTTTTTGGCTAAATTGACGTGCAAATCATATTTACTCTTTCACTTAGTATATATTCTTAACAAAGGGAACAATATAAAAACCATATATCTCTCGATATATTCACCAAAATAACAACTACTCCACATAAAAGATCCCTAGAAATACTCATTTGCTCGGGTGGCTCATGTGTGCCGTTATCGATTGAGGAATGCTTTTGCGCTTCTAAAGGAGCGGGTTTGGAAGAAAATAAAAGGGTAGAAGGAGCGAATTTTGTCCTCTGCAGGTAGGGAGATCCTCATAAAGGTTGTTGGCCAAGCGATCCCCACTTACCATATGGGCTTATTTAAACTCCCGAACACTCTTTTGGCTGACATGAACAGTAGGATGGCGAAGTTCTGGTAGGGACATAACGATGAGAAGAGACATATACATTAGGTAGCCTGGAGAAAATTATGTAAGAGTAAAGGAGGAGGAGGACTGGGGTTCCGATACCTTGAGGCTTTTAATCTTGCAATGTTGGGAGAACAGATTTGGAGTGTAACAACCCGGATTATTATAATATCCCAAAAAAAAAGAAAATTAGGATTTATATAATAATAGGATCATTAGAGACTTTATAGACTAGACTCCTATACTTTTCTGTATACACAAACGGCTCCACTTTGGTAATTTACTAGGAGTATGATTTCGGGACTCAGGATAGTGGTAACCCGTTAAGCTTTCATTTTATGACTGGATAATTATAGAAAGAAAAAGGAAAAAAATAAATAAAACAATTACACAAAGTACTTCCACGTAGCTTAACTAGTGACTCATCAAATCCTCGTACTTATCTACCTATATGCTTATGAATTGCGAAGACTTAAACGGAAAACAAATGAACATTTTAGAGTAGTAAAAACGGAAGGAGACAAATAAGAAAGTGTGGGATTAGCTCATTAATACCATAAGAGGAGGGCAAAAGAATTATGGGTTAATACTAAGAGAGGCCATAAGACCTTTTATATCTTAATTGAGGTATGATTTCAGGACCCTTCGTCAATATAATTAATTGTTTATCTTTGGAATAAGATATTAGAAATAATCGCTTGTAATATTGGTTTTATTGTTAATTTCATCTTATGATTGTTATACTGCTCACATGTTATATTAGTTACTGTCTTATGAATATGTGACTGTGATAAGGTTGCTGTTGTCATATTGCATAATTAGCCAATTGTAGCATTCGGAATACGATTATTGGTTTGAGGTGATATTATGTCGTAACCTGTGTACACAGAAGGGGGCGTTGGCTCCAGGAGCATTGACTCCACATATAAAGTAAGGGGCGTTGGCCATGTTGAAGAGTTAAGAACGATTAACACCTAAGAGGGGGAGGGGGTGAATTAGGTGTACTTTTTAAAAATTTTATCCTTAACTTAGTTAATTAACTACTTTAAGCTAAGAATAAAGAAGTACAAGACTTGAGAAACTTAATTGAATGTAAGTTCACAAGAAGGTACAACAGTTCTATGTCACAGTATAGGTGACTGTGACACAGAACTTGATTAGATACATGCGAGAAATAGCAAAGTGGAAGAACGTAAAAGTAAATCAACAAACAAACGACATTTTAAAAATTGGTTCAGCCTCTACTCCGAGGCCTACGTCCAACCGTTATTTTATTGCTTGTTTAGAAATTTACTCAAGCTTACTAAACCCCTTACAATGAAAATAACTCGCCAACCTACTCCGGTTGCACTCAAACTTAAAGCTACTCCGCTTCAAGAGTTTATGGGTTCTATCTCAAGGTGTTACAGAATCTTGAATCTCAAGAGTTCACTTAAATGAACATGGAGATTACAATGAAGATCTAACACGAGAATCATGGAACAAACTCATCATGTCACAAAGACAAATGAACGATACTTGGAGGTTTTACTGACTTTTTTCGAAAACAATTTTGAAGACTTAAAATCAGAAAAATGTTTTGCAAACACTTGAAGAACAAAGCTTTAAATGCACAAATGATTTGCAAGGTTTTTACAATAAATGCTTTGGAAGTCTTAAGAAAGAAATGTGACTAAGACACTCTATTTATAGTGGATTTTGTCTTAGGTAAGTACACTTTGAAAAATTAAATCCAATATTAAAATGATAGCTTTGAGTGATGGTAAGTGTTAGACTTATAGGCTTGGGGCTTAAGAAATCAGAAAATTTAAGCTTCTACACTCAACATGTGACAATTTACCAAAATGGCAAAAAGCTTTTCTTACTTTAGAAGTTTGACAAGTCTTTTTTTGCCATTTTAGTAAAAGGTGTTTGCACAAATCTAGAGGTGTAGACAAGTGGGTTTGTGACTCCAAAATTTCAGATTATTTTCAAGCTTTTGAAAATTCAAATGTTTAAGGTTTAAAGTTTGCAAAGTTTTGACACTTAAAAACATTTGGTCGAAAATTCCTCCTCCGTATGATAGTACCAGAAACCACAAAGATCAAACACATCCGTTGCATGGTTTTGCCATTACTTGACTTAAATGAGAATGTTACACTTACTCTTACATATGTCGACTAAGGCTTGGAAAATATCATTGTCTTGACTTCCTTGATTAGCTTGATCATCTTGAATCATTGTTGAAAGTCCATTTGATTGCTTCATTCACTAATTATTTCAACTAAGAGCAAACAATCAAATAACAAAGGGACTTGGCATCATCAATCCAATGTGTTCTAACAAATTCCCCCTTTGATGATGACAAGTCCAAACATGTGTGATATTCCCCCTTAGCCCATGGTTAGTCGGTCTTTGGTCAATTTCAAAATAAACATAATTAATAAACATGATCAAGGTAGTCGAAAGGTGCAACATGCTTGGCCAAAGTAAAACATCTAATCATGGAAGCTAAGACATAATTAAGGTGGACGTTAGCCTAAGAGTTAGAAGATCACACATAGCATAATTAAACTACTTCCCCCTCTTGACATCGTCAAAGGAGGATAAAACATGTCCAAAAGTCAAGCAACACGATTTAAACACACACAAATAGTTCAAGCAAGAGAAAAACAAACATCCGAAAGTGCAAGAGAGTGTCTTTTAAAAAACAACAAAGAGCCAAAGTTCATAAGAGGAGACGGGTTAAAGAGGCATGAGCTTAGGAGGCATTCTGAAGACATTCAAGTAGATCTTCATTCATAGTGCGAAGATCACCTACTTCATCCCTTAACTTGGCCTGTTCTTTGACCAACCGATTCACAATTCCAAGGAGTTCATCCAACTTTGCTAGCACCACACCCATTTCAATGGTAGAACCTGCTGTAGAACCCGACTGATTCTTCCTTTCCAATTTTCCATTCTTAATCTCCAAGCTCATCCGAGAAAGAAGGCCCGGTGTCATTTCATCACTCAATTTCTCAATTGCAGGGCTTCCTTTCAACACTAACCCCTCCCTCATAAAGATGATCGAGAGCCACATACCATAAGGGACCACGGCATTTTTGTCAAAGTTGCCACTTTGGAACTCAGTGGACATCTCAAGAATTCGGTGAAACATAAGGCGAGGAAGGTTAATGGGTTTGTGCTTGACAATGTGATGAATCAGGAGCATGTCAAGGAGAGAACATCTCCCACGGCTATTGTTGGAAGGGACAAGGTTACGAAAAACAAGGTTAAAGATGAACCGGATGGGTGCGGTTAATTCAAAGGCATATATGTTGGTAGGGCCATCGTCATCATGAGGTCGAAGAACCTTCATGACCTGGGTAGAGGTAACCTCATCAACTTCACCCCAATCACGTTTGGGGAAGGAGGTAAGCCCGACATCACATATGTCCAGATGGGCGACAAGTTGGTTGATTGTAAGGATAAAGGGTTTCGATTATTAAAGGCGAGAGAGAGTTCCGTTCAACATCTACTTTGATCAAGTTTTGCATAGAATTGGATGATTTCGGACAAGTACATGGGACTATATTTGTCCAACAAATTCACCCAACCCTGTGCGTACATAGCCTCTTTGAAGTATTTGAAAGCAAGAGAGGTGTCATACCAGGATTTCTTATAACGCCTTCCACTGTGGAAGCAACAAATCAGCATACCGTGGCATATCTTGAAGATCTCCTCCGGGAGATCGAGAGAACTGAGATGGTTGAGGATATCATTCTTGAATGATTCGGCATAAGGAGCAATAACAAGGTCCATGCATGTGTTGAGAGGAACCTTCTCCTCAATGATCTCATTCTCATCTATGCTCGGCAAATCCGGATGATAACGAGCCCTTTTGGGTGCTTTGGTTTTTGATCCGGATCCCCTTTTTCTTTGAGTGACCTTGGGTTTGGGAGGGGATGCCTCCGATGTCACATCCTCATCATCATCACCGAATATTTCAAGCATCTTTCGCTTGGACCGGGTTCGTGAAGCGGGTTTTGAAAATAATGGGTCAAGCCCATCATCAAACACCACTGTGGCATCATCATGATCCTCAACATCAACAACTTCTTCATCAATTTTTTCAGCATTGGAACGGATTTCCCTTTCAACAGTGGAAGCCACCGTTGCATCAATTTCACTCCTCTCATCCTTCTCTAAAGTTTCACTCACCAAATCTTTTAAGAGCACATCATCATCATTCTTTTCAACTGCAACATCACTATCCTCCTTCATTTCCTTTTCGTTTGAATCCCCTTCATTCTCATTTGATTTTTCTTTTTCTCCCTCTGATTTTTCTTCACTTTCCTTTTCTTTGTTTCCCTCTAATTTTTCCTCACTTTCTTTTGATTGTTCTTTATCTCCCTCTGATTTTTCCTCACTTTCTTTTTATTTTTCTTTACTTTCTTTTCCCTCTTTTGATTTCTCACTTCCAAGTTCCCCCTCTTTCATCTCACTTGATTGATCTTCCTTTTCATTTGTTTCGGCAACATCACTTGATTTTCGAATTCTTCATCCTTTTTGGTTGCCTTAGAACCGGAGTCCTCTTCATCGGTGTCAATGTCCACTTCAGCATCTAGTTGGAGAGAGATAGGAGGATTCCTACTTCTTCCTCCTCTGCCACGACCACCGCCCCTTTTGGCGGTTGTCTTCTTTCGTGCAACGGTTGGTTTGGCAGTGGCAGAGATGATTTCATTTGGTTTGGCAGCGGTTTTGGGAGCCATCTTTTTCTTGGCAATGTATTTTGGATTGAAAGTATTTCTGAGTTGAAGAACTTCCTTTGAAAATCTTGGAGGCATTTTAAGAGAGTGGAAAGAGAGAGGTTGATGGCGGTTTTGGGAATCCGAAAAAGGTGAGGGTTGGTTGTTTATTTAGTGGGTAATAGGGAGTGTTAGTGGAAACATGGATATAAATGAGGGGTTGGTGTAATTAATCAAGGTGAAGGGACGATTGAGTGTTGATAGAGTGAGGCTAGGGTGTAGGTTTTTAGGAGTGATGGGACATAAAGTAATTTGGGAAGCTCAATGCAAAAAACAACTCAAGTGCACATAGATAATTGTTAATTTCAGCTTGTTCGACATATGAATGCATTTTAACTATGTTAACTGAAATTTAATTACACGTAAATCCTCCTTCTAATCAATCATTGGAAAAAGTAATCTAATTTAGCGGTATGTCACCCAATAAACCAATTTCCGACCGAAGTCTTTCGAATTGTTCTCTTTCTAACGGTTTTGTAAGAATGTCCGCAATTTGATTTTCCGTTTTACAAAAGCTTAGACAAATATTACCTTTCTCAACTTGATCACGTAGAAAATGATGTAGTATGTCGATGTGTTTAGTTCGTGAGTGTTGTATAGGATTCTTTGATATATTAATTGCACTAGTGTTGTCACAAAATATAGGGGTAGTCTCGAAAATAAGGCCATAATCATGCAATTGTTGACGTACCCAAAGAATTTGTGCACAACATAGAGCGGCACTCACATATTCGCTTTCGGCCGTGGATAATGCGACGGTGTTTTGCTTCTTCAATGCCCATGAAATGAGACACGGTCCTAGGAAAGTAGCAATGCCCGAGGTGCTTTTCCTATCTAATGTATCACCGGCATAGTCCGCATCCGAAAAACCTACAAGATCAAGTTCGTAGTGAGTTGGGTACCAAAGATATAGCCCTTGTGTTCCAATCAAATACCTAAAAATCCGTTTGACGGCTTTGAAATGAGATTCTTTAGGATTTGCTTGGAAACGGGCACAAGCACACACACTAAATTGTATGTCGGGTCGACTAGCGGTTAAGTAAAGTAAGGAACCGATCATACCTCGATATACCTTTTCACTAATGCTCTTACCGTTTTCGTCTTTGTCAAGCTTGACTTTAGACACCATTGGTGTAGGCATAGGATTAGAATTAGTCAACCCAAACTTACTTAGCATTTCTTTTAAGTACTTTTGTTGGTGAATCATCGTTCCATTCTCACATTGTTTGATTTGAAGACCAAGAAAGAATCCAAGTTCTCCCATCATACTCATTTCAAATTCCGAAGTCATCAAATCAGAAAAGTATTTATAAAGAACATTGTTAGTTGCACCAAAAATAATGTCATCGACATATACTTGCACAAGCAACAGTTCATCTCCTTGTGACTTGATGAACAACGTTTTATCCATGGACCCACGTATGAAACCATTTTCCAATAGAAACTTTGAAAGCCTATCATACCAAGCCCTAGAAGCCTGTTTTAAACCATAGAGTGCTTTATCTAGTTTAAAAACGTGGTTGGGAAACTCGTTGTTTATAAAGCCCGGAGGTTGTTCAACGAACACTTCTTCATCAAGGTATCCATTTAAAAATGCGGTTTTGACATCCATTTGAAAAAGCTTTATACCTTGAAAAGACGCAAAAGCTACAAGCATTCGTATGGCTTCAAGCCTAGCTACCGGTGCAAAGGTTTCATCGTAATCAATTCCTTCTTGCTGATTAAAACCTTGCACCACTAATCTAGCTTTATTCCTTACGATTTATCCAACATCATCTAGCTTATTGCGAAAGACCCACCGTGTACCAATTACAGTACGTTGGGAGGGCCTAGGGACAAGATGCCATACCTTGTTCCTTTCGAATTGCTCCAATTCCTCTTGCATTGCAATCATCCAAAGATTCATCATCAAGGCTATTGTGACATGGTCTGTTCGATTTTGAGATGAAGTCATTGTGTGCACAGAAATTTTGAAGCGATGATCTGGTTTTTATTCCGGGTTAGGTCACTTTGGTTAAGTTTGATAAAGGATGTGAGCTTTGGTGTTTCCATTTCTTGGGGATAAGTGAGTTAGAGGATTCGGTTTGTTAAATGCCTGCAACAAAGAGAGGGGACTGTTGCATGAGGATTGTTTGAAGGAGGTGATTGTGGTTCGTTTATGATTAGATTGGGTTGTTCTTCACCATCCTTGTTCCCCCTGGATGAGGTAGCATCATCTTGTGTAGGAGGGCGATTAGTTCCCCCTGAATTTTGCACATCCTCCTCATGCAACAGTGGCTCCAACTGTTGCTCAGTTTCTTCTACCACTTGATCCATTTCATGTCGTATCATACCAATCTCAAAATCATCATCATATTCATCATCCTCATTATCAACCTGTGTGTTTGACAAAAAAAGACTAGATTCGTCAAATATTACATGAACGCTTTCTTCCATTTTCATAGTCCTTTTGTTATAAACTTTATAGGCTTTACTATGATCGGAATAACCAACAAAAACTCCTTCATCACTACGAGCATCAAATTTGCCAAGGTTGTCTTTTCCATTATTGTGCACAAAGCATTTACTACCAAAGCAATTTAAATGTGAAAGATTAGGTTTTCTTCCGTATTAGTTCATAGGGAGTTTTCTCAATGATTTTTCTAATCATGACACGGTTGTAAATATAACAAGATGTGTTTACTGCTTCGGCCCAAAAATTCTTGGGAACCTTAGAGCTAATGAGCATGGTCCTAGCCATATTTTCAAGAGTTCGATTCATTCGTTCCACAACCCCATTTTGTTGTGGGGTTCTTGCGGCCGAAAAATTATGACTAACACCATACTCATTACAATAGGACTCAAATGATGAGTTCTCAAACTCGGTTCCATGGTTGGATCTCAATGTTTGATCCTTAGAACTTAAGAAGAGAAGCCAAACAAATCTTGTGAAGTCATCTACAATGACACAAATAAAACGACTTCCACCTCTACTCACAACTCGCATGGGACCACATAAATCAATATGAATGAGTTCAAGAGGTAAGGAAGTGCTAACAACCTTTTTGGATTTAAAAGAGCACTTAACTTGTTTTCCTTTAACACAATCATCGCAGAGTGATTTAAATTCAAATTTAATGTTAGGAATGCCGTCAACTAGATCAAGTTTCTTAAGAGTGTTAAGTGTCTTAGCATTTACATGACCAAGTCATTTGTGCCAAAGCCAAGGGTCGTTCTTTTGAAAACTCATGCATGATAGTGATTGACCCGACAATGCATACAAGTTAGTCATGTAGACATCTTTAACACGTTTACCTTCAAGTATGAGTTCTCTAGTTTTTCCATTGATGATTCTACATTCACTAGCAAGAAATTCAACAATATTACCTCGATCACAAAGTTGTGAAATGCTCAAGAGATTGTGTTTCAAACCTTTGACAAGCAACACTTTGTCCACGCATAATGACTTTGACTTACCAACCTTTCCAATACCAATGATTTCACCTTTCTTGTTGTCGCCAAAAGTCACCATGCCACCATCGTAGCCTTCTAGCGAGAGGAATTGGTTTTCATCTCCCGTCATGTGACGAGAGCATCCACTGTCTAAGTACCAATTGCTGCTGCCCCTCACTAATGCCTATAAGAAATCAAACATTTAGTTTAGGAACCCAAACAAGTTTGGGCTCCTTCTTGACAACGACATTTTTGACTTCCTCTTTCCTTATCCACACTTGTTTAGCATTTTTAGTGTTTCTTTCTAAGTCACGGACTCTTTTGTCACAACCATTAAACTCATGACCTGTTTTGCCACAGTAGTTACAAATGATGTACTCGGAAGACCAAAGATACTTCCTTCTTCGGAAGTCGGTTTGACTTGGATCCTGGTTTCGAGTGCAACAAAGGTGTGCTACTCTTGTTGCATTTGAAACCAAGTCCAAAGATTCTTTGCAAATTTTTCATATTCTTGTGATTGTTTCAAGAGAAACTCCAAAACATTCTGACTTCCTTCCCATTTTAAGTAGAACATCTTAGCCTCATCTAGCTCTTTAGTTAATGTTTCGATTTTAGCAAGATGATTAAGATTCAATTTACCTAAATTGTCAAAAGCTTGTTTTGCAAGTCTTGCTTCATCACTAAGTAACATCCCAATTTGTTCCAATTGTTTATTACCCCTTTGACATAATTTGAGGTCAGCTAGAAGAGTGTCACGTTCCTTAGTTAAAGAAGACACTAATTTTGTGAGAGTATCTATTTCTTTTCTCGAATCGGATGCCACAAGAGAGAGACCTCTCGTGGCATGAGTCCTGACTCTTTTTAACATCTCAATTTGAGCAAGAAGGTCATCATTTAATTTTTGAGCTCGTTCTAAGGCACTTTTGACATGACTAGACTCATCATTTAACATTTCAGCAATCTTAACAAGATCATCCTTTTCATTGTTACGAGTAGCTAAGTCAATCAAAAGTTGGTCACGTTCTTGTGTTAGTGATGACACATTTCCTTTAGAAGTGGATGCAACAGTATAGGGATCTGTTGCACTGGTTTCATCGACTTTGTTGGCTAAAAACAAATTTTGTTTTCGAAGCTTTTTGATTTCTTTTTCAAGACTCAACATGGAACTAGGTTGATCATTCTCATTTAGACTTTCTTTTAGGACTACATTTTCCTCAGCTATGTCCTCAATTTCGATTTGCATAGCTTCCAACTTATTAGTTTGGACACGACATTTATCTATGAATTGATCTAGGAGGAGACAAACTTTGTCTTTAGAGAAAGATCGAACCTTTTTCTTGAGCTTAATTACCTCATGGTCTGAATCAGAGTCTGAATCCGCGGAGTGAGCCATAAGACACTTGATGTCTTCTTTCTTTGATGATTTGGAAGCATTTTTTGAGGAACTAGACGAGATGCTAAGTTTGGCGTCTAATTCATCCTCAAGGACATCGTCCTCTTCGAATCGACATGCCCCAAATAGCAGTCATTACCTTGTTTTTGTAATCACGTTTTGCAAAGTCACGTTTTTCCTTAGATTTGATATCGTTCCACTTTGGGCATTCCTTGATTTGATGACCTTTGTCACCACATTTAAAGCAACCAATAGTGGAGTTAGATCTTCTCTTAGGAAAACGGCGTTTACTAGAGTTGTTGCTATACCTTTGAGAGTTTCGACCATTGATCATGCTAACAATGTTTTTAGTGAACATTGCAAACTCATCATCTTCATCCTCCTCATCACTTGAGAGAGCATTAAGAGCGAGTCCTTTCCCTTTAGAGCTTTCACTAGAACGCTTCATGAGAGTTAACTCATGAGCCATAAGTGAGCCCATAAGTTCATCAAGGGTGAGCAACGAAAGGTCTTTAGCTTCCTCAATAGCCGTAACCTTCGGTTGCCACTTTTCAGTTAGGCTACAAAGGATTTTACGGACTAAATCCTCGGATTGAAAACTCCTACCTAAACGCTTAAGGTCATTGACAATACTAGAAAAACGTGAAGACAAACTATTAATTGACTCATCTCGTTCCATATTGAACATCTCATATTGTTGCATGAGAAGATCAATACGGTATTTCTTGACTTGTGACGTGCCCTCATAGGCAAGGTTTAGGGTGTCCCAAATCTCTTTGGCTGAAGCACATCCAGATATACGATTAATCTCTTGGTCACCGATCCCATATTGAAGAATGGCCTTAGAGTTTTTCTCGATTTTCTTATAGTCGGCCTCAACATACTTATCCTCACTTTTCAAGGAGCTAGTGCCATCAGCATTAGTCACTTCGATTTTGAGGGGACCCTTTTGAATGATTAACCAACATTCATAGTCCGCACTTTTGACATAGTGGTCAATGCGATGTTTCCACAAGGCATAGTTTTCTCCCTTGAAAATGGGATACTTAGTGTGTTTTGAATCGTCCATAACTATAGGATCAACTCTTTGGATTTAACCAATATCAAGAGCACAAGGCTCTGATACCAATTGAAGAGTTAAGAATGATTAACACCTAAGAGGGGGAGGGGGTGAATTAGGTGTACCTTTT
Source organism: Silene latifolia (assembly GCF_048544455.1). NCBI lineage: Eukaryota > Viridiplantae > Streptophyta > Magnoliopsida > Caryophyllales > Caryophyllaceae > Silene > Silene latifolia. The sequence continues at coordinate 215,503,050 of NC_133538.1, read as the reverse complement.
AAAAATTTTATCCTTAACTTAGTTAATTAACTACTTTAAGCTAAGAATAAAGAAGTACAAGACTTGAGAAACTTAATTGAATGTAAGTTCACAAGAAGGCACAACAGTTCTATGTCACAGTATAGGTGACTGTGACACAGAACTTGATTAGGTACATGCGAGAAATAGCAAAGTGGAAGAACGTAAAAGTAAATCAACAAATAAACGACATTTTAAAAATTGGTTCAGCCTCTACTTCGAGGCCTACGTCCAACCGTTATTTTATTGCTTGTTTAGAAATTTACTCAAATTTACTAAACCCCTTACAATGAAAATAACTCGCCAACCTACTCCGGTTGCACTCAAACTTAAAGCTACTCCGCTTCAATAGTTTATGGGTTCTATCTCAAGGTATTACAGAATCTTGAATCTCAAGAGTTCACTTAAATGAACATGGAGATTACAATGAAGATCTAACACGAGAATCATGGAACAAACTCATCATGTCACAGTACAGCGAACTGATACTTGGAGGTTTTACAGCTTTTTTCGAAAATAATTTTGAAGACTTAAAATCAGAAAAACGTTTTGCAAACACTTGAAGAACAAAGCTTTAAATGCACAAATGATTTGCAAGGTTTTTACAATAAATGCTTTGGAAGTCTTAAGAAATAAATGTGACTAAGACACTCTATTTATAGTGGATTTAGTCTTAGGTAAGTACACTTTTAAAAATTAAATCCAATATTAAAATGATAGCTTTGAGTGATGGTAAGTGTTAGACTTATAGGCTTGGGGCTTAAGAAATCAGAAAACTTAAGCTTCTACACTCAACATGTGACAATTTACCAAAATGGCAAAAAGCTTTTCTTACTTTAGAAGTTTGACAAGTCTTTTTTTGCCATTTTAGTAAAAGGTGTTTGCACAAATCTAGAGGCTTAGACAAGTGGGCTTGTGACTCCAAAATTTCAGATTATTTTCAAGCTTTTGAAAATTCAAATGTTTAAGGTTTAAAGTTTGCAAAGTTTTGACACTTAAAAACATTTGGTCGAAAATTCCTCCTAAGTATGATAGTACCAGAAACCACAAAGACAAACATCGTTGCATGGTTTTGCCATTACTTGACTTAAATGAGAATGTTACACTTACTCTTACATATGTCGACTAAGACTTGGAAAATATCATTGTCTTGACTTCCTTGATTAGCTTGATCATCTTGAATCATTGTTGAAAGTCCATTTGATTGCTTCATTCACTAATTATTTCAACTAAGAGCAAACAATCAAATAACAAAGGGACTTGGCATCATCAATCCAATGTGTTCTAACACATGTGAACTAAGGGCGTTGGCCCGGGTGAAATGATTCTGATCATGTGAACATGGAGGTGGGTCTTAGCCCGGTGTGAGGGCGGATCTACATAATGTTTCTCCTTTCAGTAATGGTAGACTGACATTAATGTCATGAGAATGTATACTTGTTATTAGAGCGATAAATGTTAGAAATGCTTGGATACCATACGGATCTCTGGTAAGCTAATGTATACTGGTAAGCTAGGTACTCTGACATTCTTAAATTGTGTTATATAATGAGAACTATTATTGAATAATGACATAAGGCCGATGGAGGCAAGTGGAGTCATACTCAGCTTGTGGTTGGCTGATTCCGTTACGTTCACTCTTTTCAGGTACAAGTATCGGGGAAGGTCAAGTGTGAGGAATTTCATATAGAAGATAAAACATATAAGATGTATAGTAATAGAGTTATTAGTTTTACTTTTACAAGTATATTTATTTTATTGTGTAAGCCTTGTATTCTCCGAAGGGGGAATACGACGGTGACGCCCTTGTAATTCCACTGTTGTCTATTATTAATAAAAAAGAGCTATTTTGAGCTGTCTGTCTGCTTTTCGGGGCGTTACAATCCCCTTATACTAAAAGAATAAGAGATCTTCAAAATTTTCCCGCCCAAATGAATTTTGTTGTAATTGGGCTTTCATTATATCCTATATGTAATTGGACTTTTATCATATCATATTTGTAATTGAGCTTTCATTATATTATATCTACAACTAGATTATACTGAATGTTGGACCGTGTCTTAAATACGTTTTATGTTTTGATGATGACAAGTATATAATAATTGTTATATAAGTTTGCACGTAATTGTTTGTTAAGTTTTATAGATTAACGAGGTTACAACATTGCAAAAATGATGATTTGTTGAAGCAGTTTGAGTACGTGATCAAGGTGATGAAAGGAACTTACAACTGAAGAATTTTCAAGGAAGATTAGTCAGTAGATAGTTCGTCTCTCCTTTACGATATTTAATAATTGTTTTGAGTTCGTCTCAAGTTATAATTGTAACGATTATAACTTGACACACTCATACTCTAAGTTATAGTCGATTGTACTATAACATGGGGTGACTACGTAACACAACATTTTCGGGAGAAAATTTATTTTATATTTTACAATTGCTAATTTGGATTTTATAAAATAAAATTTATTTGCTTTTAAATAATAAAAAAACGTTTTCCTATTTGGAGTCAAAATTGTCTTTTCAAATATTAAAAAAGTTTATTATATCCTAAAAGATAATCCTAATTTGTAAAAACTTATGAGCTGTAACAATATGTGACCCAATGGGACGTTGCAGGATTCTGGTAGCTCAGAGATCCTTGTGCTCCATATGTTTGTGCATGCATGATGGGGCCCTGATTGATTGCGTCGAGTACTCGGTATTGCGAGCTACGTCAAGGGGGTGGTATCCAAGGTAGCTGGTTGAGCTTTACGCTGTCAGCCAGGCTCCTTTTCGTATGTTCCACAAGCCGCCTGGTGAGGGTGCTCCTACTGGAGAAATTTAGGTTAGGCATGTTGGAGTGTCATGTGCCTTATCACCCCGCGTTTGCAGTTGACAGTCCTGCTAGCAACACTTTCAATGTACCATAGATATTAGAGTTCAGAGTGATGCATTCAAAGAAGCCTGAAAACAAGAAATTCTACCAGAGCGATGTGAAGTACCTGATACTGTCTCATAGGATACCAGAGCAATTGTGGTCCCAAGAAGCTTACAGACCACACAACTCCAATAGTAGCTTTTAAAGTTTAAAGAAATAAAAGAAAAGAAAACGACACAAGCTTGGTAGTATGCCTACTACCGTTTTTTTTTTTTTTTTTTTTTTTTTTTTTGAATACACTACTCTGTACACTAAACTCTACTTATTATCAAAAGTGATACCTCTTCGGGTGAAGTATGTTCCATGGTTTGTGTATGATTTGACCGTCCATAGTCATTAATCTGTACGCCCCATGGCCAACAACGCCTTCTACTTGGTATGGTCCTTCCCATTTGTAGGCGAATTTGCCTGCCTTACGATTCTTTGTGTTTTGGAACACTTCACGGAGAACCAGGTCTCCTACCTCCAGGAACCTGATTTTTACGTTTTTGTTGTAACTTCTGACGTATTTTTGCGCTTGCTCGCAGTTCATCTATCATGTCCAGGCTCCTGATCATCTCTACACTGTTTAGTTCCCCTGTCATACATCCATACCTGTGAGTTGGAACTAGAACCTCTGATGGACTTACTGCTTCTGCGCCAAACACCAGGCTGAAGGGTGTCTGGCATGTCGCCATCTTTGGTGTCGTTCTGTCTGACCATAGCACTAGTGTCAATTCATCTGCCCACTTTCCTCCTAACTCCTATAACCTCCTTCTTAAATTATCCACGATGATCTTATTGCTGGATTCAGCTTGCCGGTTGGACTTTGGAGTCCTGGGTGCTAACTTTTTCAGAGAGATGTTCCATCTGGCACAGTATCCTTCCGCGTCGTTTGAGATGGATTGTGATCCATTGTCACATATAATTTCTGACGAGATACCAAACCTGCAGATGATATTACGTTTGATAAAAGAGATGACTTGTTTGTCTTTTTCCTCTGTGAATGCTTCTACTTCTATCCATTTGGAAAAATAGTCTGTCATTGTTAGCATCCATATTTTGTGTCTTGTGGCTCTAGGCAGAGGGCCCACTATATCCATTCCCCACGTCATGAATGGCCATGGAGAAATGATAGAATATAAGGGCTCTGCTGGTTGATGGATCATTGGTGGTGAGCGCTGGCAGGCGTCGCACTTGCGGGCATATTCTGCCGAATCTGCCCTCATTGTGAGCCAGAAGTAGCCTTGTCTGAGGGCTTTGTTTGACAGACTCCTGCCCCCTGCATGGTTTCCACATGCGCCACTGTGGAGGGCATGCAACATAGTTTGTGCTTCTTTCTTATCCAGGCATCGCAAGTAGGGTTCAGCCAGCGACTTTCTAAAAAGCTCATTGTCAATTAGAATGAATCTGGAAGCTTTCATTTTAAAACTCCTTACCTCCTTCTTGTCATCTGGCATTTTGTCGTGCCTCAACCAATCTAGGTATGGTGTCCGCCAGTCCTAGTCATCTGTATGATCGTCTGGCTGGACAGCTCTCTGGCCATCTGGCTGATCGTCTGGCCGAACAGCTGTCTGACCATCTGTAGCTGGTAGAACTGCTGCCCCATCTGATCTTCCAATTCTCCTCTGTCTGCCTCTTCTAATTTTTGGATAGAAGGTTCCAACATGTGCGCGATGGGGATGTTAGCCAGCTCGGTTAGTTTGAAGGTGTCCCCCAGAGTTTCTAGGGCATCTGCCTCCACATTCTGGTCTTTGGGGATCTACTTGAGCTTGCAATCTCTGAATTTTTTTTTTCAGTTCCTTTGCCACTTTTAAGTAGGCGATCATCTTTGAGTCCCTTGCTATGAATTCATCATTCACATGGTTAACTATCAGCAAAGAGTCGCTGAATACCTGTAGGTTTCTGACTCCTAACTCCAGAGCTAGCTGCATTCCTAGTATTATGGCTTCGTACTCTGTTTCATTGTTAGTTGCCTTAAATTCACATCTTACTGCTTGTGCTATTAGATCTCCCTGCGGTGATCGCGGGATTAGTCCTACACCCGGCCCCCTTTGATTGGAGGCTCCATCAATGTGCATCTGCCAGACTTCCACTTCCTTGTTCCCTTTGAGGGTTAGGATCTCCTCGTCTGCCAGATTTTGGATAGCTGGGCTGAAGCCTGACACAAAATCTGCCAGTGCCTGCGACTTTATTGCTGTTCTTGGATCATACCTAATATCGTATCCACTAAGATGTACGGACCACTTTGACATCCTGCCTGACAGCTCAGGCTTCCTCATTACAGATTTCAATGGATAATTGGTCACGACATGTATGGTGTGGGACTCAAAGTAGGGGCGCAGTTTGTATGATGCAATTACAAGTGCTAATACCAATTTTTCAAAAGATGTGTACCTGGTCTCTGCTGGCAGCAGAGACTTGCTTACGTAGTAGACTGGTTTTTGCTCCTTGTCCTGCTCTCTGACTAGAACCGCACTTACCGCTACCTCTGTGACAGCTAGATAGAGAAACAGTGGTTCTCCTTGCTCCGGTTTTGATAGTAGCGGCGGGGTGCTGAGGTAGCGCTTCAGCTCCCTGAATGCCTGCTCATGGTTTTCAATCCATTCGAACTTCTGACTTTTTCTCAATATGTCGTAGAATAGCCTGCACTTGTCTGAAGATCTTGAGATGAATCTGCTCAAAGCTGCCACTTTACCAGCTAGCCTTTGCACATCCTTTGGTTTTTCTGGTGACTCTAACTGCATACGGCCTTAATCTGCTCGGTGTTGGCCTCTATTCCCCTTTGAGTCACGATGTAGTCCAAGAATTTGCCGGATGAAACTCCAAAGGTGCATTTGGATGGGTTCAGCTTCATTTTGTATTCTCTGAGAGTGCTGAATGTTTCTGCCAGATGTTGCATGTGATCCTTGGCTTTCTTTGACTTTACCACCATATCATTAATATATACCTCCATGGTTCTTCCTATTTGTTCTTTAAACATCCGATTGACCAGCCTTTGATATATGGACCCTACGTTCTTCAGGCCGAAGGGCATGACGTTGTAGCAGTATATTCCTCTCTCAGACATGAATTTTGTCTTCTCCTGATATGCTGGATCCATTTTGATTTGATTGTAGCCACTTCAAGCGTCTAAGAATGTTAACATTTCATGTCCAGCTGTTGCGTCCACCATTGCGTCAATGTGTGGTAGTGGGAAAGGGTCCTTGGGGCATGCCTTGTTGAGGTCGGTAAAGTCCACGCATACTCTCCATTTCCCGTTCTTCTTGGGTACCACCACCACGTTTGATAGCCACTCTGGATATTTCACCTCTCTTATCTTGTTTGTTGCTAGCAGGCTGTCTATCTCCTGGTTGATTACCTTATTCCTTTCAGCTGCAAACTTTCTTCGTCTCTGCTGGATGGGCTTGCATCCTGGATCTACGCTTATTTTATGCGTTATGATGGACGGGTCTATTCCTATCATGTCGTTATGGGACCACGCGAAACAATCCGTATTGGCTTGTAGGAACTTGACTAGGTATTGTCTGAGGTCTCCTGTGCATCCTGCCCCCATTAGCACGGTTCTCTCTGGGTGCAGCTTGTCCAGATTGATCTGATCTAGGTCCTCGGCTGGAGGTTCAATGTATTCGTCCTGGACGTGCTGCTTCTGTAATTGCTATGCTGGGGGGCTGACAGTGCACTTTAATGCTTTCTTGTAGCAGCCTTTGGCTTCCTCCTGGTCTCCTTGTATTGTTTCTACTCCCCATGGTGTGGGGAACTTTATGCATTGATGATATGTCGAGGGGACTGCCTTCATTAGATGCAACCATGGTCTTCCAAGAATAACGTTGTAGATAGATGGTTCGTTTATGACCAGGTATCTTACCTGTTTGTTGACTCCTCCTACATAGGTTGGGATCACTATTTCCCCTAATGAGTTAGCTGTCTCTCCACTGAACCCTACCAGCGGGATGGTCTTCTTCTGCAAATCCTTCTCGCTGAATCCCATGTTTTCTATGGTTTTTAGCATGATTAGGTTGACCGAGCTACCAGTATCCACCAGGACCTTTCTAACTGTGCAATTGGCCATTGACAGAGTTATGATAAGTGCATCATGATGCTCCTGTCCGTCATGTACATCCACTTCGTTGAAAGCAACAACAAGTAGGTCACTGTGGGAAATTCTGCAGGAAGTTTCCGGTCTATCTCCCTTAGTTTCAGTAGCACGCCTTTTGGCTGCTGAATATGTCAATCCGCTTAAGCCGGAGCCGCCTGTTATCACGTTTATTATCTTGGTGCATGTAGGTGGCGCTGCAGGTTTTGCGGAGCCGACCTTGTCTTGTTGCTTACCCCCACGTGGTAATAGGTGGCTCAGTTCTCCTTGCTCATACAGGCGCCTAATCTCCCTGCGTATTGTGTAGCAATCCTCCGTGTTATGCCCGATGTCACGATGGAACTCACATTTTTTCTTGCTATCTTTTCGCCATGCTTGTCCTTCTACGGGATTCCTCCAACGCCAGGATTCCTCAAACGCCTAGGCCACCTCACCCCGTCTCCCATCTCTCTAAGCGCTTTCAGGATTCCTCCAACGCCAGTTGCAAATCCATAATCTCCTATTGTGGGGAGTTGCTGATTCTCTTCTCTGTTATCGATTCTGTTGACTCCCCTACCATATGGCCTGTATCTTTCATCCTTCTTACTGGTGGGTTGCTTTTTATTTGATTTCTTTATGGCTGATATGCTGGATACGCTTGGCGTACTTGGTATGCCGGCTCTGGTTAAGATGTCTTCTTCTAGTTTGATCGCAGCCGCTGCCTTTTCCTGTACTGCTTCAAAGCTATGACAAGGGTGCATGGTTAGCTGCTTGTACAGGTCTGACTCATGGTGCAAGCCCCTTCTGAAGGCTTCCACTGCTGTTGACACGTCACATTCCCATACCGCCACCTTCTCGTTGTTAAATCTAGTGTTGTACTCTCCAATGGTCTCACTTGCTCCTTGAACGATTCTGTATAAGTCTCCTGCAAAAGTATTGCTGGGTGAATGCGTTTACCAGGTCGGCAAAAGTAGATATTGATCTGTTAGGCAGACTTACGAACCATCAGAGTGTTGGTCCTGACAGTGTGGATCCAAACCCCTTGCACATACAGGCTTCTTTTACTTGTCCTACAGCCGTCACTGTCATCATTTTCTGCTTGTACTGGCTCATGTGGTCAAAGGGATCTGTAGTGCCATCAAAGAGAGGCATGTTTGGATTTGTGAATCCCTTTGGCATGGCAACAACAGATATGGCATCCACGAATGGCGAGTCAACATAACTATCGGGTGCTGCCTTCTCAAGTGGAGGTGGCAGTCCTGGGACCCTGCTCAGCATCTCCCTCAGCTCCAGATACTGCTGGTTGGTCAGGCTTCCTGAGTCATGGATACGTCTGTCTCCTACCTGGTGACTTGGAGTGCTGCCTCCAGGCCCTAATTCATGCAAGTTCTAATGCGGCGTGGCACCTAATGAGGTTGAGGTCACGAGCGTTCCCTGGTGCCAGCTTACCTGCGAACTACCCGTGGATCCTGCACCGGGTGTTTGGTTGGTTATCATGAGGTTACCAACTGGGACGTTACCTGGTTGTACTTCCACGCGGCTGGCAGGCTGCCAGCTGTCTGGTGTGAGGTATCCAAGTCCCTGTGGGGTTATCCTTTCTCCTGTTGGTACTGTTGTCAAATCTAATCTTGTTACCAATTCAGCTGGTATTTGACGAAGTTGACTCCTGCTGCCTGATGCCCCCTGGGTGAGGTCTACTACTGGGGCCCGACCTTCATCCCCCGCGGTTGCTGCTGTGTTGGACTGTTGCTTCAGGATGTCTATCTGGGCCCAGAGTTCCATGTACCTCTTCCTCGCCTCAGCTTCTGCCTTCTTCTGGTCTTCTCGCATCCATGACCTTCTGAAGATTCTCCATGCCACTAAGCAAGGTTTGTGTTGGACTTGGCAGCGGAGTGAGGCCTGAGCTTGCGGTTCCCTTATCTAATCTGGGTTGCGCCGTTACAGCAGGAGTTTTAGGAGGCAGAGTAACTTTTGTCACGGCTGTGGTTCTTGATGTGTGTCCGGGGGCCTGAGCTTGTGCCGCTGATGCTGGATTTTGAACTGGATTTGGTGGTATCGACGGCTGACCACTTCCTGACACGGCTGTTTATGTTTGTTTGTCCATTATATGTCGGAGTAATTAACGATTGACGACCACAATGCCCCACGGTGGGCGCCAAACTGTTTTGGTAATTTTCTACCAAATTAGGTTATGCAAGATCAATGTGGTCTTACTCGTTGTATGTTGGTTGAACATTTATGTTAATGCTAAGTAAGGGAATTAAAGACGTAAATAAAGGTTGACACGAGATATTTGGTGACGCGGAAAACTCAATGTGGGAAACGACCGCGGGAAGGGGGCGGTACCCTTCCAAAGATTGCACTAGTAGTTTATACGAGAATGAGTAAAATGGAGACGGGATGTAAATCTAGCTAGCATAATGTGTTATGTTTGTACGATCATCCTTGAATGAATCTTCTTCTTGTCTCCTTGGCTATTTATAGGGTAAAAACCCTAGATGTGTCCTATTCCGTTTATGGTAAGCAATATTAGTCCTACTATACTTCTTTCCATAAACAGGACCTCACGCTCCATTCTCCCTGATCTCCCTGTATTCTCCCTGATGATTTTATAACACGCGGGCTCCTTTTGTTCATGGGCTTCTTGTGATTACTAAGCTTCCACGGCCCAACTCATTAGACGAAATCATATGGACTTGTATCCTATTAGGCCAATGTGTGGATTTTGGCCCAAACAGTTCATATAATAAATTGTCTTTGATCCTAATAGAGCCCAAAGTCTTGTACTACACTTCGAGCTAATCCTGTGTGATAACAGTTTGTATGTAACACAAATTGTTGTTAGTGGGTTGACTTCTTTACGTGTACAATGCTTGTAGTGCCAAGCTAAAAGATTAATTTTGCATGTTTATCTTTAAGTCAATCCTTATCATAAAATTTATTAAATATTGGATTTGGTTAAATGATAAAGATTTCCTACTAATCTTTATGCTTTACGTTTTTGTAGACAAATACTAGTACACCACAAATTCCTATCTTATTATTAGTATAAATAGGACGTAAATAAAGCCATTAAAATTCACTTTTCCAAACCTCTAGTTTGTGAGCATAACTTTGTCTTTGTTTTAAAGAGCTTTTAATTACAAGATTTATTTTCTTTTTAGAAAGTCGTGTTAACAATTGTTAAGTATCGTTTTGGAGAATAGTGGTCATAGATTTATCTCTTATTCGTTCAATTGTGTGAACAATCTTTGAGATACTCTTATTACTTTCTTTATAACGAGAGGAAGTCGAGTGTTTAGCGATACTCATTATTACAACAATAGTTAGTTGTAAAAGGGGTTGATTATTTTGTAATCCGTGGAAAGGTACTAAAATAATTAATCGAGAATAGTGGATGTAGGCTTGGGGGTGTGAAGCTGAACCACTTCAAAAATATGTTGTGCAAGTTTATTTATCGCTTACTTTATTGTTTTTAATATTGTGTGATATTTGTATTACTTGAATTTAATTGATAAATTCAAATTATAAATATCATACAAATACAGATTCGATCAAAGTCGAAAAAGTGGTAAATACTCAATTCACCCCCCTCTTGATTATTTCATAGGGATCCATAGACTCTTCACTGAACTTTCCCTTTTCCACCGATTAATACAAAACATTAATAATAATAAATTTTACAATTAAATTTCAAATTGAGTTAAATATCAGTTGTATAATTGTTATTTTCTTTAACATTCCTATCTAAAAACCGCTCATTCACGCGGGATCTATATTAGTTATATAACAAAGGAAAAATGTATTATTAAAAGAATAATCAGAGTATAACAATGATCATATGGTCAAGGTGGCGGAAACACCTGACCAATCCGGATCGATACTAAATCTAAAACCAAAACTAATACATTATTCAAGGGTTCTCAAACATAAAACAAACTCCTAATTAGATTATTCATCTCGCCACACGATACTTCCCAAGCAAGATATCATCCAATCAGCAACAATCTGAACAACCTGAGAATGGGGGGTCGACAATCAGTCGGGAGTAACTAGATTCTCTCCCAGTCATGTTTACAACAATTGAATTTAACCAACAATCAATAACAATTGAAATACAAAACCAGTAAACATGTGAGATCATCTATACTCATGAAAACTTAACACGATTTATCATAACTTTACCAACCTTAGATGGAAACCATAATGCAAACCTAGACCCTACGCAAGAACTAGACCATGTATACTTACAATCAAAGTAGCACACGACCCACGATAACTTAAGGCACAATCCTAGCATCAAAGCATAGCGAATATGGTAACACACGGTCCACAACAACAGAAGGCACAAAGCTAGAAACAAAGCATATCGAATAGAGAAAATTCCCGTAAGAGCGTATAACCAATGCCTCTAACTTTCCAGAACGTATAACCACTGACTCTAGCTGACGGACCGTATAACCACTGCCTCCATCGGTGCAAAGCGTATAACCACTGCATCCAAGGTACTATGTATAGCGTATAACCACTGCCTACATGTTTAAGACCTGGCCAGACTCTCGGTGCAATAACTGTCCACCGAACGACACTCGGGAACTAGAGCGTATAACCACTGCATGTGGCTAGTTCCGAACATAGACCAAATAAACCCCACATCAATAGGTGGCGTTAGTTCATTCCGATAGTATATTACTGATACTACCGTCATCTATTCAGACTAGAAAAACAACAAATGCACAATTTAACTGACCGCACAACCCATGCGTGAACCAGGTCACGACTTTAAATATACGATAGTATAACTGCTAGGGATGTCAATAGATCGGGTTAGGATCGGGTGAGTCTTCATCCGTTATCCATCCGTCACTTTAAAATCTCATCCAACCCGTCCGTCATCCGCGAAACTTATCATCAGTCATCTACCCATCCGTCATCCGTGGATGAAACGGATGGATCGAGTGGTAAGCGGGTGATTACGTATGAAGGCTAAAAGACGGATGAATTACACTAAAAAAAAATGAGTGATCATTTTTAGTGTAATATTAGTTACATTTTTAGTGTAATATTATTCATCGAAGTATTTTGGTTTGCTGCTGTTAATTTACTGGAATTGTTGTGGTAAAACTATCTTTTACACTTCCAATATTCGTCATATAGAGGTCAGAATTATTTGCTTACTGCGCTTGAAGCTTGTTCATCAGTGGGTTTTTGTAACACCTCTGATTTTCGGCTAAATTAAAATTAACTTTTACATATAAAACGCGCCGAAATACAGAGATATTATAATTAATATACAAAATCCCTTCTTACAAGTGTTTAAAATAAAATATATAAGATAGAAAATAAAATAAATCTTTCTTCAAAGTCTTTAATAAAAACTCTTGACTCGAAAATCCTTTTAAACTACAGCGGAAGTTACCTGAAAATAAAATCAGAAGACAAAAAGGAACTACCCCCATGACGAGTAGCCCCGAAGGGAGAAAACATGTTAGCCGGAAAGCTGAGTAACAGATAATACCTCAATATAAGCAGCATAGTTTTGGTCATGGCGTGGAAACACACATGTAAAAATAAAAAAAATAAACATTGAGAATAATAAAAACACTCCCCGCTAACTTGTCTCAAACTCAAACCTACTCCATAAGATTCCTTTAATATAAAACACTCTTTTGTCTTAATAATTATCTTAATCTCAACTCACTACTCCATCTCAGTCATTACTCCGTCTCATATATGAATATCTAAGCCAAGGACAAGGGGTGAGTGAACTGGATGAATAAAACCGCTAAACAATATTTCCATCTCAATGTCGATATCAAACTCAAATAATATAACCTAATAACCATGGTCACTCCAGACCGTAAACATAACTCGGCACATAGGCCCCATAACTCAATATTAGTAACCAATATCCATCTCAATTTTAATTTCAATATCGTCAAAAGGTCCAATAATAAACCATGCTCAGCACTTAGAGTAAAACTATAAGCTACTCACCCACGAGTCAAGGACAAAGAGAACGAAAATAAGAACACTACAAACCTTTCTCACGATCTTAAAGAAACACAATCATTCAATGGCAAAACTTGGTGGACCAAAAACAAACCTTGGTTCAAAGGCCATATCAGACATCCAACTCACATTAATCTCACTCTTCGAATATCATCCTCAAAAGAAATACGCAGCATCTTAAAAACCATCTTACTACACCATTATGCCAATTTCAACTATTATAAATCAACCTCATGGCTGCTCTATTATAAATACCAATTTTGCTACTACACTGAGTACACGGCTAAACCCAATCTCTTTTATAAATAATAGAAAAGGACATAAATAAATCTAAATATAGTAAAATAGATAAAACTAAGTATAATAGCATCCAGCACAATTAAATTCAACACGTAAATAAATCACGTTATATCAAAAGCGATTAACATAATCACTTAATCTCGAACAATAATAGTAGTATTAGGATCGGTAAAATCGTGTTACCTTTAATTAGAATGCCCGACCAACAATACTCAAAATTAAAAAGGATCCAAAACTTTCCATCGCGGCTGTTTTACAAACGAATGATAGTTAACGGGCTACGATGGCAGCATCGCTATCGAAAATCCAGAATGAGGAAGAACAAAGGTCTACTATAGGATTTAAATAGAGTAAAGATGGAATTTCTCAAAGATGAATAATTTGACAAGAAAAAAGCGGTGGCCAAAGAACATGGTATTTACATAGGTGAGTGCGCAAGAGGGTTTAAAAGATAGGTATAGCTTAAGAGACATAAGACGGCTGATCATAGCAAGATGAGGGTATAAATAAAAGATGGACTATAGAATACGACTTTCCTAATCAACAGAATTACCTTTTACCATAATAAGTAGAATTTGAAACTCACATTAAAAGAAAATATGCTTTCTCTTATATATTAAAAATTACTAATAATAAATGTAAGAAATATGTGGGATATTACAATCTTCCTCTCTTGAAAGAAACTTCGTCCCCGAAATTCGAACATAGAAAAATAGAACCAGTTTAAAATACGAGTGGTATTACAGTTTTGATACACAATTATTGTCATTTCCTCATACTTAGAAAAATAGAATTCTTTTAACTTAATAATGTATTACGTATATATATATATATATATATATATATATATATATATATATATATATATATATATATATATATATATATATATATATATATATATATTTCAAAAAGAGACATAATATCGGCTGGTAGATGGATGAGGGGTGATAAATCTTCATTCAACCCACCATCCATTCGTCATCCACTTCATCCATCACCCACCCATCATCCATTCAAGACGGTTTTTCATCCGTCTTTTAGAGTCGGGTGGATCGGGTTTTGATCGGGTGTGGATGAAATTAAAATCCCTAATAACTGACTATCCTACTTATCTCATGAACAAGAGTAACCAATAATATAACCAAACATAGTGTAATATAATAAATGTATACATCACAACATAGGGACACATAATAACGACCAAGATTATAGTAACCTTAATCACAACATCGAATTTGGATGCGAGGTTATACTAGCCTCGACTATAACTTTGATATATAACTTGAGGTTACGGCTGGTAGATGGATGAGGGGTGATAAATCTTCATTCAACCCACCATCCATTCGTCATCCACTTCATCCATCACCCACCCATCATCCATTCAAGACGGGTTTTCATCCGTCTTTTAGAGTCGGGTGGATCGGGTTTTGATCGGGTGTGGATGAAATTAAAATCCCTAATAACTGACTATCCTACTTATCTCATGAACAAGAGTAACCAATAATATAACCAAACATAGTGTAATATAATAAATGTATACATCACAACATAGGGACACATAATAACGACCAAGATTATAGTAACCTTAATCACAACATCGACTTTGGATGTGAGGTTATACTAGCCTCGACTATAACTTTGATATATAACTTGAGGTTATACTAACCTCAACCATAACCTTGACACGGAACTCAAGGTTATACTAGTTCCAACCATAACCTTGAGTCATAATCTCAGGGTTACGTTTGTTTCAGCTATAACCTTACTTCGTATTCCAAAGTTATACTTGTTCCAGCTATAACCTTGATTCACATTTCCAAGGTGATACCACAAACAACCATAACTTGAGTTATAGCTCAAGGTTGTACTAGCTTCAGCCATAACCTTGAATCATATTTTCAAAGTTATACCAACTTCAGCTATAACCCAGGGCATCACTCTTGGCCGCAGGCCAAGCAGCCTCTAGGGTTTCACTCGTGAACCCTAGTTGCGCACATAACGCCCTTAATAATGCATAAACAAAACGCGCACCATAACTAGGACATTAAAACTTGTACAAATATATGAAACATATTATTCATGACAATAAATCACTAAACATGTACTTAATTATACAAAGCAATTATTAAATCATATTGATCACATCAATTGGCATAAACACAATTAAAATAGAAACACCTAGTTACCTTTTTAACAAATAAGTCTAGAGGTCTTCGTCAACAACGTAGACAACTTCTACAGGTGAAATCTCCACGCCTTTATTGATTCATCACACGTGCCAAAGAAGAACGAATCTAATAAATATACTAACGATATATATATATATATATATATATATATATATATATATATATATATATATATATATATATATATTATATATATATATATATCGCCTAAAACGCGAAACTTACAAAGAGGATTGATAAATCCAAAGAATATGATCGATCAAGGCACGAAGAACGATGAAGAATCGAAGAAGAGGAAACGACACGAATCCCTAGGTCCAAAAAAGTGTGCGGCACAAAGGGAGAGAAAAGAGAAGAAGATTAGGTTTAGGGTTTTTTGTGGAAATATGAAAAAAGAAAAGCAAGGGTTTGGTTTTCCCTTCATATATATAGAGGAACTCATTGGTTTAAATAAAGCTTAAGCCCAAAACTCCACCCATACACTCCATTTACATGTGATGCACAAGAAAGGAGCGTATCTTAACCCACGTTGAACCCAACGAGCCAAAAGACAAGAGAAAGATATTTTCCCGGAGAATAAAATAAAATACGAAATATGGGAAAATAAATTAAAGAAATATTAAACGAAAATTAGGGGTGTTACAATCCAATCCCCTAAAAATAAGTTTCGTCCTCAAAACTTGATAAGAGAACTACCTCACTGGAAAAGATGCGGATGCTTCTCTCTCATCGATGCTTCAGTTTTCCAAGTCTCCTGGTCGAACTTCTGACTCCTCCATAGAACTCGAATCAAAGGTACAACCTTATTCCTTAGGTTCTTCTCTATAATGTTCCAAAATACGAACGGGTTGTTCCTCATAAGCCAGGTTAGGCTCGACATCAATCACATCAGCTTGCAAGACATGAGAAGGATCACTGCGATAACGGCACAACTGCGGCACATGGAAAACATCGTGCACCTTCGACAGATTCGGAGGTAAAGCCAACCTATAGGTGTAACACCCTCATACTCCAAGTGCCTTACCAGGACCACTCAGTTATAAGGATGCTACCATCTCGGTTGCCCGAGGCAATGAATATCATAAGGCAATAAAGAAACGTACTTTAAAAGTAATTATAGTTTAAGTGATTACATGTTCAAAACCAAAACTGATAAAAGGAAATACAAGTTCTCAAAACTATCTACTTTCAAAATACTATCAAGCGTCGACACAAATGAAGACTTCTAAATCGCAACGTGGTGACTCATCCCAGCTATCCCATATGCATCGTCTCATACCTGCTCAATAACTGCTCACCACCCCCGAATGGATCACCACAGTGTTTAAAACATTTAAACGGGGTCAGTACTAATCACACAATTTATATGATCCAACAACACAACAAACAACATAGCTCAAACAGTCACACACACAATCACACCCACTCCAACCAATCTCATCACACCGATCGCCCACCGGACCAGCCACCGCGTGGGGGACCGCAAAAGCCGTTCCCACCTAAGCCCCGCTCATCATACCGAGCGATAACCCTGTCCCATTAATGTGCACATCCCCTTCCGTGGCGGGTTCCGCGAAGGGCGAAACTAGGGCGTGAAGTCACTCCCGCAAGTGACTCCACTCAGCCGAGAACGCATCTCGAGAACCAGAGACAAACAATCAGCAATCAGCAATATAAAATCACAACCGTCTGAATCAATCAACAATCACTAATTACAGCACAATCACCACACATTATGTAATTAATACTGAGTAGGGAAACCCTACCTGGAATGCAACACAAACATCGACGATCTAGCAAAATGCCTCAAAACCTTTCCTCTACGAACCCTTCTCCTATACACATAATCATACAATTATCACCTAATCAACATAACCCTCCCAAAACCCCCAAATCTACCCAATTAGGGTTTTAAACAAACTCAAAGAAACAGTATAAAATTGGTATGTAGATCTTACCCTTGACGCAAGGAACACTATGATGCAAAGAACAAGATGACCCGACACTCCTAGCCTTGGGGATTTGCCAACAACGCGACGAGGGAGAACTACGTAACTCCTTTTTCTTTTGAAGGGATTAGAAAGGTTAAAAGTGATTAAATAAACTGACGGAAACCTTTTATATCAAACTCGCGTTATTAGCAAAACCCGTCAAATCATTCCCAGAATGGCTACTCGATCGAGTAGTAGCTAAGGTACTCGATCGAGTGCCCCCTTACTCGATCGAGTATCTACGTTACTCGATCGAGTACCCAACAGATCAGAAACTATTTTAAAACGCAACACACCCTTACTCGACAGAGTAAGGCCTACTCGATAGAGTACCCAGAGACTAATAAAAACGTAGTATTACAGTCTTCCCTCCTTAAAAAGAACTTCGTCCCCGAAGTTCAACCCATACATAAAAACAAACATACTAACTCGGTCAAGACGCAACAAAGCTACTAAGAACTCAAAACAAAACCCCAACTTACAAAACATGAAACCATGAACTCTTAACACCAACTCTACCAACTATTCTTACCTCCACACCTCGCTCACGATGTCGTATCAACTACATCATAAACTCTCCCGACACTAACTCCATACATAACCAACTACATAAACATCAAACGGAATGTTACATTCTACCACCCTTAAAAGGAACTTCGTCCTCGAAGTTTACTCACACTCATAACCTCATCATCCAACTGTCAACACTATCGAAGTATTCTCGCATTCCTAACATCGAACTACTACAAGCACGTCCATGACCTTTTAACACTATCAACCACAACATATACAAATCCATACCTTATGCTACACCAACACTCTACTTCCAAATATACTACCATATGTACAACCATCAAAATCTCTTTTATCGCATCCTACTCCTCTTAAGATAAATGTTACATCCTCGTAACTCACTAATACTAAATCCTAGATATATCTTTTCATTATCCTCATCACCACCGCATGTCAAAGATAACCACCTAAAACCTAAACACTCGCCATGCACATATCCAAGGCTCTCTTACTTAAACAACTCTCATACTTCACTTCACTCGTCACACCACCTAACCTATACCACAAAATCCTTAACTTAACCCAAAACTTCACTTGTTCCCTATTACCGCCACACGACACACCTCTCTATATAAACTACATAAAACTCTTATCGCCAAAAGCATAACTCACGATCCACACTTGTTACGTACACTCACACTAGATCCTCAAGTTCCTTTCTTTCATTACCGCAAGACTCATACATAACTTAACACGACACTAATTACTCAACACCCTACACTCACTGTCTCAACAAAGGATTATGAACCACCCGCATATATCGATCATGACTATGACTACGATGCCTCAACTTAAAACAAGATCAAAATTACTGTAACAAATTCTCGCAGCTGTGTCCCATCAACAGAATCTCACTATAACATGACAACAACGAAAAAATATACAACTCTCTTTCATATCATACTCTACCCTCACACCAAAACTTAACTGGTAAGAAACATCAATAAACAAAATAACTGTCTATCTGTACAAACTGAAACTCACAGGAGGCAACAGCAAACAAAACAACAATCTATGTATGACTGGTATGTACTTTTGAAAACTCGTATAATAATCATCCTGACTACTCCACCACAACCGGTGACGGCATCGCAACACCGCCACCAACAGCCACACCGCAGTGCGAAAATACCCGCATCACAACACTATGTAACGTGCCCAGATCACCACCCGAGGCACAACAACCACATCGATAGACATCACAACTACATACAATCCTCATACACACTGACTCAGAATAACTTCTCAGACAAGAAAAACATACTCAAATCCACTTTACTAAATCACAACTCAACATATTTTATGAATTAAACAGATAATGACCTCATGAATATCATCCCCTTACCATATCACGGAATAACGTATATCATGAATACATACAAGTATAACCAGTCATGCCAGATCCATCAAATTATTACCTTCTTGAATATCATTCAATTAAATTACCGTGTCCAACATATATTACAGAACATTCAGATCACAGCTTTATAACTATCACACCGTACCACTTCCCGTGAGGTCAGAACCTCACACAAACATTTATACACATCATATACCCGTAATCACATCCACCTAGTCAATCCTGATCACGTAAGTTACCACTCAACAAAGGTTACATGTCGCCCGAGCTTAACTCATATGCCCCTCATAACATATTCTCCCATTCGCATATCCATCACCCCTTGCCAAATGTAACCATACTATTAATACTCAACTACTAACAATCGCCTCATATAACCACATCTTACACTCTCTCACAACCATACATATCAACCTGGTCTCTGCAAAATCAACCGCTTCAGAATTGTTACCTTTCTAATGTACCATTACCCTTAACCACTAGTGACAAACCATAACACTACCGCTGTCCGGGCATCAAACCTCTTACACTCATCTCTAAATATCACGATTTCTTTCCTATCTTTGGTCAACATCCCAAATAATGAACATCAAATCCATCGACAAAATTACTTCAACATTCTTCCCAATACCATTCTTAACTGTATCATCATCTAAATCTCCACCAAAATCTCATATCATGCAGATATTCTACCAACTTCTTACTTTCCTGAATTCCTCAAAACTCAAGACTAATAATGTTGTCCCGAAACTCCTCTATAACCATTAACTAACATCCTCATAGTTGGTAGCACCCATCTCGACGACTCCTTACCTCTATATCACATAACTCCGGTCAACATTTTCTTAGTTTTATTCCCCTCATTCTTTCCTTTTACACTCTACAAAATCAATTAACCATTCAACTCCTTATCACTTCTACCTAACTCTTTAGTGTTTCTAAGATTTTCTTTCACCGCTCCAAAACTCACATCTAATTATTTCATATCGATATCATCTCACTCTTTCTTACCACAAATATTCTCTTATTATGTCATCAATCACCCTTGCCACTAATCCATCCATAGAATCAATGTTTACTGTTCACCAATTGCATCTCCCTCCTATCATACCGCTAATTGCCCAAGAAAATCACACAGTAGTTTCATCTCTTAATAAACCAAATCTCCCAAACTCACTCACTGTCTAAACATCCACCTCGCGACATGTCTCCACAAAGTTCACTATATACTACTCTTCTCAACCACTTTAAAACGAACTTTCACTATGTATTTTCTTAACCCACACGACTCTTAACCATCCCCCTCCATGATTCTTTAAACATCTCAAGCTGCCACCATTTGCGTCCCTCATTTCAATCTTTTCATTCTCACGTTCCATAAACTCACATCATCCCGTGCCCACATTCAATTACTCTTGCATTACTCAACATACAAATATATCATTCATCTCATCTCACAAAACATGCTCTATATCTCAATAAACCATACCAATCTGTCTTTTCTTTTTCCACTATCTATCACAACACATATAACTCATGTCCTCCCACCGAACTCCTACTCACCACAGGTGCCACTCACTTCACCATAAGATTGGGTAACTTACGTATCAAGACCAACATACATGTAAAACAATGCATAAAGAAGTAAAATAACATCTTTGAATTAAACATAATATGCAACGAATTCAAAAGATAAGCATATGACCCAAAACAGGGGTCACTAGATCGAGTACATGCCACTCGATCGAGTAAGTGACTTACTCGATCGAGTAGGTGAAGATCATAAGCACGTAAAACAAATTACCAGGGCCACTCGATCGAGTAACTAACGTACTCGATCGAGTCCCCCCTACTCGATCGAGTACCAAGACTACTCGATCGAGTACCTACGCATTTCTCAGCACTGTCCAGTTTTCGTAAGACAGTCATAACTCACTCATTTCTTGGTCGTTTTGGGCGTTCGACCTATCGTTAGAATCATAAAAGGACAAGCTATCACCTCCAATTGGAATCACATTAAAATCATTTATGAATCTCATGTTATAACAGTTTAAAGACAACCTCCCTATAATCGAAAACACAACTACTTGATTTTACTTCCCAACAACTTAAACGACAACATGGTAAACAAAAAAAACTCGATGCTCATAAAACCAGTATCCCTAACCACATGTTACTAACTTAAAAAGCCAAGCAACAAATAACTCGATGCACATATATCATTCAACTTACCAATCACATATTACCCGCATGTTTTTATTATATAACTTTACGTAAACAAAATCACAATTATATGACATCAAGTATCATATTCAAATGTTACTAGCATAACAACCTTATAAAATCTCTTCCATCATACAACATGCGTTATAAAAAAAAATATCATATTATCATGCAACAATTATCATCTTTTCCACCAATTATTCATGCTCTTACTCAAACTTTCAGCTATATAAACTCGTACAACACTACCAACAACATATATTTATACATAACTCTATGTATAACTCAAATCAAACAAATTTTCTTTCCGTATTTCTATAATGCCATATCATAAAACAACTATCATGCTTTCAATCAATAACTTACGAAATCACATCATCACCATCTTTTCTACACATTCCCCATTCTCAACATACATACATCCACTGATTCATGCCACACATCACTACATAGGTACACAATACACAAGGTAAACACATAGCGATCCCGAATCATATCCCATAGTGACCGGTTCAAAATTGTAAGGCGAGTTCGCGACTTTAGGACGTCTCCCAAGTCTTTGCATTAGCTCCTACAACTTTTACCCCGGGTTCATTTTATTTGACTCCCTATGTTTATTGGGTTTCAGGATCGTCGCTCTGATACCATTTGTAACACCCCCATACTCCAAGTGCCTTACCAGGACCACTCAGTTATAAGGATGCTACCATCTCGGTTGCCCGAGGCAATGAATATCATAAGACAATAAAGAAACGTACTTTAAAAGTAATTATAGTTTAAGTGATTACATGTTCAAAACCAAAACTGATAAAAGGAAATACAAGTTCTCAAAACTATCTACTTTCAAAATACTATTAAGCGTCGACACAAATAAGACTTCTAAACCGCAACGTGGTGACTCATCCCACTATCCCATACGCATCGTATCATACCTGCTCAATAACCGCTCACCACCCCCGAATGGATCACCACAAGTTTAAAACATTTAAACGGGTCGGACTAATCACACAATTTATATGATCCAACAACACAACAAACAACATAGCTCAAATAGTCACACACACAATCACACCCACTCCAACCAATCTCTGTTACCGACTGTCCACTGGACCAGCCCTGCCAGTGGGGGACCGCAGCCGTTCCCACCTAAGCCCCGCTCATCATACCGAGCGAAAACCCTGTCCCATTAATGTGCACATCCCCTTCCGTGGCGGGTTCCACGAAGGGCGAAACTAGGGTGTGAAGTCACTCCCGCAAGTGACTCCACTCAGCCGAGAATGCATCTCGAGAACAAGAGACAAACAATCAGCAATCAACAATATACAATCACAACCGTCTGAATCAATCAACAATCACTATTACAGCACAATCACCACACATTATGTAATTAATACCGAGTAGGAAACCCTACCCGAAATGCAACACAAACATCGACGATCTAGCAAAAATGTCTCAAAATCTTTCCTCTACGAACCCTTCTCCTATACACATAATCATACAATTATCACCTAATCAACATAACCCTCCCAAAACCCCCAAATCTACCCAATTAGGGTTTTAAACAAACTCAAAGAAACAGTATAAAATTGGTATGTAGATCTTACCCTTGACGCAAGGAACACTATGATGCAACGAACAAGATTATCCGACACTCCTAGCCTTGGGGATTTGCCAACAACGCAACGAGGGAGAACTACGTAACTCCTTTTCTTTTAAAGGGCTTAGAAAGGTTAAAAGTGATTAAATAAACTGACGGAAACCTTTTATATCAAACTCGCGTTATTAGCAAAACACGTCAAATCATTCCCCGTAAACCGGCGTTTTATTTTGAGTTCTTAGTAGCTTTGTTGCGTCTTGACCGAGTTAGTATGTTTGTTTTTATGTATGGGTTGAACTTCGGGGACGAAGTTCTTTTTAAGGAGGGAAGATTGTAATACTACGGTTTTATTAGTCTCTCGGTACTCTATCGAGTAGGCCTTACTCTATCGAGTAAGGGTGTGTTACGTTTTAAAATAGTTTCTAACCTGTTGGGTACTCGATCGAGTAATGTAGATACTCGATCGAGTATCTACGTTACTCGATCGAGTACCCAACAGGTCAGAAACTATTTTAAAACGCAACACACCCTTACTCGACAAAGTAAGGCCTACTCGATAGAGTACCCAGAGACTCATAAAACTGTAGTATTACAAGAGGTCACCTCACCAACTCTCTCGAGCACCTCATAGGGACCAATGTACTTAGGATTAAGCTTGCTCTTAATTCCAAACCTCTTGACACCTTTCTTCAGCGAAACCTTAAATAAAACCTTATCGCTAACCTTAAAATCAATCGGCCTACGCCGTAAATCTGCATACATCTTTTTGTCGATCCTGGGCTGCCTTAAGCTTCTCACGATTCAACCTTAGCTGCTCAATAGATTCTTAAACCAAATCCGGACCAAAAATGATTGTATCGTTAGTATCGTCCCAACACAAAAGACTACAACACTTCCTTTCATAAAGTGTCTCAAACGGAGCCATCTGAATATTAGCTTGGTAACTGTTATTGCAGGATTACTCCACAAGCCGTAAACTGTTCTCCCAACTAACTTGGAACTCCAAAGCGCAAGCTCGCAACATGTCCTCAAGCGTCTGAGTGGTATGCTCAGTCTGACCATCAGTTGCAACATGAAAGGTGTACTCATCTTAAACTCACTACCCAAAGCCAAGTGCAGCTTCTTCCAAAGCTGAGAACAGAACCTCTGATCACGACGGAGATGATATCCTTAGGAATCCCATGAAGACGAATGATCTTACGCTGATAAGCATTCACTAGCTCTTCGCGACTCCAAGTCTCCTTCATTAGAATGAAATGCGCGACCTTGGTCAAACGATCAACCACGTCATAAATGACATTCATTCCTTTCGGCGACCTCGGCAAACCCATGACAAAATCAATCAAAATCGAATCCCATTTCCATGTGGGAATATCTAAAGGTTGCAGTATACCACCAGGTCTCCGATGCTCGAACTTAACCTCTTGACATATCAGACAACGTCTCACAAACTCGATGATCTCTTTCTTCATATTCGGCCACCAAAAACATAGCTTCAGATCCTTATCACCACCAGGATGAACCGAATAGGGAGTACTATGTGCCTCCTTGGGAATCTTACCCTTTAGAACCTCACAACTAGGTGCACACCAATGACCTTGGAATCGCAGACCATCATCAGTTCCAACGTCGAAGCCTTTGGCACGACCTACGCTTATAGCGACTCGAACTCCTTTTAGGAATTCATCCACTTTTTGCTTAACTCGAATCTCATGGAGAATCTCGGGTTTAGTAACCATCGCAATAAAATCGAAAGTACCAGGAAGAACTATCTCAAGGCTCATCTTCTGGAACTCTCGACTCAAGTCATCAGGTAACACCAGCACAGATCTCATAGCATGATGCACCTTACGAATCAAAGCATCGGTAAACATATTTGCCTTACCCTAATGATACTGCAACTCAACCTTGTAGTCAATAAGCAGCTCAAACCAACGTCTCTGCCTCATGTTAAGATCTCTTTGAGTGAAGATATACTTCAAGCTCTTATGATCTGTATAAATGTTACAAGAGACTCCACACAAGTAATGTCGCCACTGTTTAAGTAAAAACACCACTGTTAACTCAAGATCTTGAGTCAGGTAGTTCATCTCATGAACTTTCAACTGACGGGAAGCATAAGCCACAACTTTACCCTTCTGCATCAAGACACAACCCAGTCTTTGAAGCATCATAGTAGACATCGAACTCGACGCCCTGCTCTGGTAGAGTCAACACAGGAGCAGTACTCAACCTTTTCTTTAACTCCTGAAAAGCAGATTCACAAGCCTCGGTCAAATGAACTAACTTGGATTCCTTCTTCATTAACTGAGTCATCGGCTTCGTGATCTTAGAGAAATCATGCACGAAGCAGCGATAGTTGTAATACCCGACATTTGTGGGACCCGTACTTAGACCTAGGGACGCGTGCGGGAACCCACACATACTCGGATAAGACCAAGTAAGACCTAAACTAGACCTAGTGGACTTCCAGTAGACCGAGTAATACCTCAAGTGGATCAAGTGATTCTGCACTCGTTCGAGTGAGGGTACACTCGACCGAGTGAGAGCCACTCGGTCGAGTGTGCTGAGTTGTACCCGAGAGATAATATTTCGAGATTTCCATTCTACCTAACCCTATCCCATTCATTCTTCTCCTTCTTCCTTCTTACACTAAAAACCCTCTCCCTTCTCTCTAAAATAACCCCAAATGCTCTTCCTTTGGCCTTCAAGCTTGGATTAATGGTGGAACATGCCTCCTATGCCCCAATCTACCTTTGTAAGTAGAAATCTCACCCTTTCCTCTTTGTTTTACGAATAAATTCGAGTTAGGGTTTACTAAGAGAGGTTAATTAGTATTTAATTAGGTAAATTGAATAGTTAGTAACTAATAATGAGGGATTTTATGTTGTAAGTTAGTATAGAGTGAATTGTGATAGCTATTACAAGATTTATGTAGGGTGAGACGGTTTTATGAGATGGATACTTGGTGATTTCGATTAGCTCAAGGAATATTGCTTAAAGGTAGGTTTATCCTACTCAGTTTCATTGTTATATTTCTTTATAAAATGAGTCTTTTATCATTCATCTGCATTGAGTGAGTTGGTAATTGGCATG
The DNA here is from genome assembly GCF_048544455.1 of Silene latifolia. NCBI lineage: Eukaryota > Viridiplantae > Streptophyta > Magnoliopsida > Caryophyllales > Caryophyllaceae > Silene > Silene latifolia. Next base: position 215,476,715 of record NC_133538.1, on the reverse strand, counting down.
TTATATGGTATATTTTATTTGTTGTGTTGTCTTGTATGTCGGAGGACATGGTGGTTTGATTGGTTACTTGTTTTAGTGACGTAAGACGGTTGGGAGACCGTCTTGCACTTAAGTCGTCTCTTGGATCTTCCCACTCTAAGAGGGATGTGCACATTAATGACATGAGTACGGAGGGACACGTGTGGTTGAGACACGACGTCTGGCAGGATCCGGTTGGACGTGTCCCGGTACCTAATGTGATGGTCGGTATGTTTGGGCGTGTCCCGATACCGGAGTAGTGGTTATGGAGATGGCTGGGCATGTCCCGGTACCGGTATGATGTTGATTTATTCATGTCTCATTCATATAATCAACATGTTGCATATTTCCTTATTATGTCATATCTTGCATTTATCATTGAAACTGACATTTGTTGTGTCCGTGTAAATGTCACCTATTTCCGGGGTCGCCTGTGTTGATCCATATGATATTTTCGATCATATGGGGAGCATTTTTTTACAGGTTAGCTTTGGTAGCATCTGGACAAAGGACGAGGCTTGATGATCTCCGAGTCAGACATGTTTGATTAGATTAGCTTAGGGGTCATGGCTTGTAATCTTTCTTTATTCATTATTCGTTGTAAACCATTAAACATTTTATTAATAAAATTGTTCTTAGATTGTATCTCCGATTTCACTACCTCGGGAAACCGAGACGGTAACGCTCCAATTATCTTGGCCGGATAGTTGGGGTGTTACAAAGTGGTATCAGAGCGGCGATTTTGGAACCTAAAACCAATGAACCAAAATGAACTAGGTGTGTCTAATAAAATGAACCCGATTGAGTATGATAGGAGATCGCTTTTGTATGAGTGGGCGCCCTCATACCAAAACTAGTGCCTATTGCCTCGGTTGGTCACTACGTGGGTGGTTATAAGTAAGGGTGAACGATATTGACAATGTGATATGATTGCATGAATGATATGGTTCTTGATAGACTCTTGCATGCTATGAAATTTCACATGTGTATGAATGGATTTACATGTCTTGACATCTCTTGGAAAATGATAATCCCATTCCCTTGATGCATATCATGCGCTTATCTAATGCTTGATAGTGTTATTGTTAGTATATGAATGACAACATTTCGGCAAGGTAAGTGCGAGTGTGGATGTAGGGAGTAAGAATCGACAACCTTGGTGTCGCACGAGCTAACTCGGGACGAGTCACCGATAAGTGGTGGACTCCCGAACCATGCATTGTCTTGCAAGAATTCCGTCGACAAGCTCTTATGGTGAGAATTTGAAACCCAACGCGGTCACTTGACCGAGTGCGGGTGCCAACTCGGCCGAATAAGCGGGTACTCGACCGAGTGGACCTGATTCCAGGGGGTTATACATTCTGGAAAACCCGTCACTCAACCGAGTGGGTCATCCACTCGGCCGAGTGGACTCATACTCGACCGAGTGCACTCGGCACTCGACCGAGTAGGTTTACACTGGTTGGGTTACTCGGCTTAAAGCCCTTATTTTCCCCCAATTATTCATTCTTATCGTCATACCTTCATATCTTCATCTCTTCCAACACCAAGTTCTCCCAAAAACCTCCATTGTTGCTTTAACTTGCTTGAAATTCATCCTATTTCTCCATCTTTCTCTTCTAATCTCACTAATTTGGTCAACGTAAGCTTATTCATCTTCTTCCATCTTTTTCCCCAAATTTGAATTTCTTAGATTTACTTCTAAATCCTTCAAGTTTTGTTAATTAATTGTTCCTTTTGCTTAATTCATGGTACTAGTAAGCTTTTAATACCATTGTTGTAGATAAAAATCAATTTTTTGTGGGAAATTTTTGTCCACCATTGTAGAACTTGAAAAGTGGTGTTCTTGAGTCAATGATTGGATTTTGGTGATTATTGTTGTGTATAGTTGGACAACAAAGGCCTAACTTTTGTTGCCATGAATGGATCTTGTGTAAAATGTGTAAATTTCGTCTTAAAACTCCGTCTTAAATTTTTGAATTCTAGACAAGTCATGCCCAAATTTTGATTTTTCATGAACTAGACTTAGTTTAATCACCTTGTAAGACTACTATCTATGTTGATAATGTATTATGTAAACCAAAATGAAATCAATTTTTTCTTAAAATTTGGGTGAAAACTCTTCTAAGTTCTTCTACAATTCTCATGAATAATGCATTCTTGTGCCTTAATGGTGATTTTCCTATGTGGTAGTATTGAGGATTTTGTGGTTACTACCACCTTATAAGAGGGATTAAAAGAATTTTGTTTCAAAGTGTTGAAAATTCGACACTAACCATATTAAATTTTAATTTATACTCACTACTTGTATTACTACTTACTTGTTCAACTTAAAGATTTTCATGTGATAGAGAAGCACTTCACTCACCCAAAATTCCTTTTTCATTTTGACAACTAAATTTTATTTCCAGCAACTTTGACGAGATTGTTGTTAATGGTAATGTCATATAATCACTTAAGTGAAACTTTGAAGTGTCGTGTGTCATGGATGAGTCGAAATTTGACAAGTCGGGCGATGAATTGGGATAGCACATGTAATTAAGGTCATGCTTAAACTTGTGTTATGTCACAAGGATCTTTAAATTCCGAAAAAATAATTGTTATAACATAAGAAATATTTTGGAGGGGTCAATTAAATTACAAGAAGACTATAATCAAAATCCTTTGTATTTGGGTGCATATAAAATTCAGAAGTTCAGAAAATTCTATCCATATTCAAACTTTGCTTCAAATTCTTACCTTTCCCGTTCCATATCTTGTGTGATCTCCTCTTGTAGCATGTCAAGGAACGCGAGAACCGGTCGTGGAAGGAATGATCGCCAACCACAACAAGAGGCAACACCCGCTATCACCCTCCCCGACTACCCGTCCATAGCTTTTGAGAGTGAAGAGCAACGGGACAAGTTTGAGGTCCTAGCCACTAGGAGGATGGCCCCGACCAAGTGTGTGTCAGCAAGTACCTTGCAAACCCAAGGAATAGAGAAGGAGGTGCATAACATCTTCATTGTCCTTGGATTGGAGGGTTTGTACACCTTGGAGGAGATAAGTTACCACAACCTCACCCTCGAGTTTTTGAGCTCCTTCACCTATGACAAGAGGACCCATAAGGTGAGTTTTAGGCTCAAGAATACCTCTTTCAACTTAAGTAGTGATGATTTTGCCGACCATCTAGGGGTGGGTAAGTGATTTGTAGGTCACCACGACAAGATTGAGAAGGACATGAAAGCTTCGAAATATTACCACCTTTACACAAGCAAGGAAAAGGTTAGTGTAAGTAACATGAAAACTAGTGACATTGAGCACCCCGTTCTAAAGATTTTATTGCGCTCCTTGACCAACCTCCTCTATGGGAGGAGGGACCCGAGCAAGCTTAAATCCACGGAGGTATTGATCTTGAGCTCCTACCTTAACCCCCGCCACGAAAACCGTCTCCACTTCAATGTCGTGTCTTTGGTATGTCTTGCCCTTGAGAGGATGGCCGAGGTGGACCAATACTCCTTATATTGTGGAGCCTTAGTGACTCGTTTGGCCAAGAACATGTTAGCTTACGAACCGGGGGCGATGGATGAACCCATGTCTAAAGAAGTGGTTATTTTGATCTTGATTGGTTGAAGGCTAAGTCTTGGGTAGTAGATGGAGAGGAGGACGGCACCTATTCTTAGAAGGTTGATGATGAGTGGTACATGAAGCTTCCCGCTGGTGAGAATATACCTTCGACTTCCCCTTTAAAGAGAGCGGGATCACCCCGCCCCGAGGCCCAAATGTATACCATCCCTAGTAACCTCACCTTTGACCTTGGGGATGCCACTGAGAGACGGGAGGCACCCCTATTACCTCCCTCACCTCATGCTCCTGTCGACCAAGCTCCCACATCTTTTCCCCACTCCATGCCTATAAATATGATGCCCCCGCCTTATGCCGGGAATTTTGGCCAAGCCCCACCCACCTTTGACTCCAACTATCCCATGTCGTACATTATACACCGAGTGAACACTGAACTTGTGTTGAGAGACATGCACGAGGCGGTTTATAATCAAGGAGTATGACCCGCCCACCGCCCTAGCTTTTGGTCCGGACCCGGAGACACTTTAGAAGTCTTCAAGGCCTATGATATACAGCCATCGGATTGATAGGTCAAATTTCCTTTCGGCGTAGGACACTTGCGTGACCCATACATGGGTGATGCCAGGATCTATCCGAGATATGCCTACCAAGGGACCGGAAGAGGAAAAGGAAAATGAATAAGAGGAGGAGAAACAAGCGGAAAGAGGAAGCAAGACGGTGAAGAGTCGCTCTGGTTGGGCAAAGTGGGTGTCTAGCATTGGCAAGAAGAGGAAGTCGTCCAAGTAACGGTGGCCTTATGATTTGAGATCCTTGAGACTTTTAATTATCATTCAGAACTTTGAAAAATTTAATTTTTATGTTGTAAGCCGGCCATAAGGCCAAGACTAGTAGACCTTACATAGTAGGATGGTGTAGTGATCACCATTTGGACCTCATTCCATGTATAATCAACCATAAGGAAGCTTAGAGGCCTTTGATGGCCGAAAATTGGACTGCCCAGCGACACTCGGCCGAGTGCCGGATTCACTCGAGCGAGTGGTGGTCCACTCGACCGAGTTCCCCCTTCACTCGATCGAGTAGGCCTAAAACCAGGTTCTAGAAACCCCCTGTAAATACCCCCACTCGACCGAGTGCCGTGACCACTCGATCGAGTGACTCTGACTCGGTCGAGTAACTCTTGAATTCGACCGAGTACAGTGGAATTTGACCCTTTTTGGGATTTTTTGACCACCTAGGACGCATTTGACCTCGAACTTGAACTATGCCGACAGACTAAGAGTCGATTGGCCGTAGAAAACCCACACGATAGACCTTTATGAATTGTTTACTCTTGACCTTGTCAGTTGTTTGGACGGTATATGGAACAATTGAACTACAAATGATAATATGATGGCATAAAGTAAATGAAAACATTTAGATATTCCGTAATAATAGTGAAAAGTAAATCATAGTAGTGAGTACACACCACGTGACGAGTTGGTAACACTGGTATGTGTTGTGGCGGTCCGATACGATATACTTATGATATGTTGAATGTTAAAACGTGGTTACGTCTAGTCATAAAGAGTACTCATATATATATATATATATATATATATATATATATATATATATATATATATATATATATATATATATATATATATATATATATATACATACATATATGGTAATCATACACAACTTATGGTAATAATGTTAGGTTACCGGGAGAGTGTCATGTAAGACTCATAGCGAACTTCGAGACGAAGTTCCCTTTTAATGGGAGTGAATGTAAGAACTTGGAGAAATTTAGAAAGAAAGAGCGTAATATGTAGGAAAGTTAGGAGAGTATTTTTGAGCTTTAGGATAGATAGGACACATATATGTAACAATAAGAGTGATAAGGGCAAGAAAATACAAGAGGACCGAAAATGAGGCTTGAGAGAAGACCGAGAAACAATTGGAAAATGAAGTGAGTAATGAACTTCGGGGACGAAGTTCATTTTAAGGGGGGGGAGGGAGATTTTAATACCCGGCATTTGTGGGACCCGTACTTAGACCTAGGGATGCGTGAGGGAACCCACACGTACTCGAATAAGACCAAGTAAGACCTAAACTAGACCTAGTGGACTTCCAGTGGACCGACTAATACCTCAAGTAGACCAAGTGAGTCGGCACTCGGTCGAGTGAGGGTACACTCGACCGAGTGAGAACCACTCGGTCTAGTGAACCGGTCACTCAGTCGAGTGTGTTGAGCTGTACCCGAGAGATAATATTTCGGGATTTCCATTCTACCCAACCCTATCCCATTCATTCTTCTCCTTCTTCCTTCTTACACTAAAAACCCTCTCCCTTCTCTCTAAAATAACCCCAAATGCTCTTCCTTTGGCCTTCAAGCTTGGGTTAATGGTGGAACATGCCTCCTATGCCCCAATCTACCTTTGTAAGTAGAAATCTCACCCTTTCCTCTTTGTTTTATGAATAAATTCGAGTTAGGGTTTACTAAGAGAGGTTAGTTAGTATTTAATTAGGTAAAATGAATAGTTAGTAACTAATAATGAAGGATTTTCTGTTGTAAGTTAGTATAGAGTGAATTGTGATAGCTATTACATGATTTAGGTAGGGTGAGACGGTTTTATGAGATGGATACTTGGTGATTTCGATTAGCTTGAGGATTATGCTTAAAGGTAGGTTTATCCTACTCAGTTTCATTGTCGTATTTGTTTACAAAATGAGTCTTTTATCATTCATCTGCATTGAGTGAGTTGGTAATTGGCATGTTATATGGTATATTGTATTTGTTGTGTTGTCTTGTATGTCGGAGGATATGGTGGTTTGATTGGTTACTTGTTTTGGAGACGTAAGACGGTTGGGAGACCGTCTTGCACTTAAGTTGCCTCTTGGAGCTTCCCACTCTAAGAGGGATGTGCAGATTAATGACTTGAGTACAGAGGGACGCGTGTGGTTGAGACACGACGTCTGGCAGGGGATCTGGTTGGCTTCCGGACCCGGTATGTCTGGGCGTGTCCTGGTACCTAATGTGATGGTCGGTATGTCTGGGCGTGTCCCGATACTGGAGTAGTGGTTATGGGTATGGCTGGGAGTGTCCCGGTATGATGTTGATTTATTCATGTCTCATTCATATAATCAACATGTTGCATATTTCCTTATTATGTCAAGTCTTGCATTTATCATTGAAATTGACGTTTGTCGTGTCCGTGTAAATGTCACCTATTTCCGAGGTGGCATGTGTTGATCCATATGATATTTTCGATTATATGGGGAGCAGTTGTTTACAGGTTAGCTTTGGTAGCATGCGGAAGAAGCGACGAGGCTTGATGATCTCCGAGTCATACATGTTGGATTAAATTAGCTTAGGGATCATGACTTGTAATCTTTCGTTATTCATTATTCGTTGTAAACCATTAAACATTCTATTTATAAAATTGTTTTTAGATTGTATCTCCGGTTTTACTACCTCGGGAAACCGAGACGGTAACGCTCCAATTATCTTGGCCAGATAGTTGGGGTGTTACAATAGTAACCAGCAAGACCAAGGAAACTCCGAATCTCGTTCATATTCTTCGGACTCTCCCACTCGACCACAACTCGAATCTTTGGCGGATCAACCATAACTCAATCGTCAGATATCACATGACCCAAGAAAGTCACTTCCTTCAGCTAAAACTCGCATTTCGAGAACTTAGTATACCATTTCTGCTTATGCAGAGTCTCCAAAATAACACGAAGGTGACTCTCGTGTTCAGCCTCATCTCTCGAGTAAATCAGTATGTCATCTATGAACACCACGACACACTTATCCAAATACTCGCTGAAAGTGCGGTTCATCTGATCAATAAAAATAGCAGGTGCATTTGTCAATCCAAACGGCATCACCACGAACTCATATTGGCCATACCTCGATCGGAAAGCAGGCTTAGAAATATCCTCTTTCCTAACTGGAATCTGATGGTAACCAGATCTCAAATCAATCTTAGAGAACACACTAGCGCCACGAAACTGATCAAACAAATCCTCGATCCTCGGTAAAGGATACTTATTCTTTATAGTGACCTTATTCAGCTCACGGTAGTCGATGCACAACCGCATACTACCATCTTTCTTCTTGACGAACAAAACTGGAGCACCCAACAGCGAAGCACTCGGTCGAATGAAACCCTTATTGATCATCTCTTCAAGTTTTTTCTTAAGTTCCTGTAATTCAACTGATGCCATACGATAATGAGCTTTCAAAATGGGACAAGCACCAGGCAACAGGTCAATCGAGAACTTTACATCTCTTTTAGAAGGAATACTAGGTAGATCATCAGGAAAGACATCAGAGAATTCCTTAACCACATGGATATCTTCCAACTTCGGCTCGCCTGAAACATCTCGAACACTGCACAGATAGATCTAATGACCCTTTCTACCCATGCTAACCATCTTTATAGCAGAAACCCACTTGACAGTAGGTGTAACTCTAACACCCTGATATGAAACCCTCGAACCTGAAGGACTCTTAAGCACAATCTTATGATCATGACACTGAAACCTAACGTCATAACGAGTTAACAACTCCATACCCAAAATCACATCAAACTCTCCTAGTTTAAATTGGATAAGATCAGTTGGAAGGGTCGCCCCTGCAATACTGACAGGTACGTCCTTGAACAGAACGGAGCAAGAAACAATCTCACCCATAGAAAGGGAAATAGAGGGTGATGAGGAAGTGAGTCCAGCTCAGACGAAAAAAGATTCGGATATGAAAGACATCGACGCACCCGTATCAAAAAGTACAAAAGCAGATAAAGAGTGAACCAGAAAAGTACCCGTAACCACATCTAGATTGGCATCTGCCTCATCACGACTACGAACAGTCTTCGAAGCATCAGCCTTAGCAGCATCAATCTTCGGCTTCTGGGGACAGTCAACAACTTTGTGTCCCGGAGCTTTACAGGTGAAGCATGTGATCGGAGTGCCAGGAGCGCAACTCGTACCTGGGTGGTAAGGCTTCCTACATCTGAAACATGTCATACCCTTCTTAGCTTGACTCTGATCACGCGGGGTATACGGACGAGCCTCGAACTTCTGCTTATTCTGGGAAGCACTAGGTGCTATATAAGGCCTCTTCACAAACTTATTCTTCGGACTCTCCTTAGCCTTGGTAGCAAGAACAGAATCATAAATGCTAAGAGTACAATCATAAGCCTGCTGGAAAGAAGTCGAAGGAATACAAGACATAGCAGTTTGGACCTTAGGAGCCAGATTCTTCTCGTAACGACGAGTCCTCGACGCCTCATCCATAACAACAGAGGTAATAAAACGTAATAGCTTCAAGAACTTGTTGGTGTACTCCTCAACAGTCATGGAACCCTGCTGCAAACGAAGGAACTCCTGTTCTTTCTGCCAACGCATCTCCTCAGGATAAAACCTCTTCTTCAGAGCTTTACAGAAAACAGCCCAACCATACCCTGGCTGAACTTCCAGACCAGCTTCACCTTCTGATCCTCAGGACACTCAGTAGCGAGGAACAACTTCTCGATCTCTCGGATCCAAGCCTCCAAAGAAGTAGGATCATTCGCACAATCATAGGTAGGGGGACGGTGACGAGCAAACCGATCGAACACAGTCTGATCCGGATGGTTGTTGTTGTTATTGTTGAGGTGAGTAGTGAAACCTTCGGCCATAGATGTTAAGGTAGCCTCAAGTCTCCTGATGCGATTGGCATCAGTCTCACCATTTCCGTTGCGCACCATCTGCAAGAACGTATCTTCGTTAGAACTGGTAGAACCTAAGTACCATTCCAAACAACTACTCATACACTTTACAAACATAAGCAAACCAAACAAATCCTATTTGTTTCTACCCCATTTACTCTCACTCATTTACTAGGCCATTTATTTTAGTCATAACTAAGCGAGAGTTGGGAGCTTGTTTGCTCTGATACCAAGTGTAACAACCCGGATTATATAACAAAGGGAAAACGTATTGTTAAAAGAATAATCAGAATATAACAATGATCATAGGGTCAAGGTGAAAGAAACACCTAACCAATCTGGATCGATACTAAATCCAAAACCAAAACTAATACACTATTCAAGGGTTCTCAAACATAAACCAAACTCCTAATTACATTATTCATCTTACCACACGATACTTCCCAAGCAAGATATCATACAATCAGCAACAATCTAAACAACTTGAGAGGGGGGGGGGTCGACAATCAGTCGAGAGTAACTAGATGCTCTCCCAGTCATGTTTACAACAATTGAATATAACCAACATTCAATAACAATTGAAATGAAAAACCAGTAAACATGTGAGATCATCTATACTCATGAAAACTTAACACTACCTATCATAACTTTACGAACCTTAGATGGAAACCATAATGCAAACCTAGACCATACGCAAGAACTAGACCATGTACACTTACAACCAAAGTAGCACATGACCCATAACAACTTAAGGCACGATGCTAGCATAAAAGCATAGTGAATATGGTAACACACGATCCACAGCAACAGAAGGCACAAGGCTAGCACAAATCATAACAAATAGAGAAAACGGCCGTAAGAGCGTATAACCACTGCCTTTAACTTGCCAAAACGTATAACCACTGCCTCATCGGTGCGGAGCGTATAACCACTACCTCCACGGTACTATGTATTGCATATAACCACTGCCTATATGTCTAAGGCATGGCCAGACTCTTGGTGCAATAATTGTCTACCGAACGACACTTGGGAACCAGAGCGTATAACCACTGCATCTGGCTAGTTCCGAACATAGACCAAATAAACTCCACATCAATAGGTGACGTTAGTTGATTCCGATAGTAGATAGCGGATACTACTGTCATCTATTCAGACTAGCAAACAACAAATGCACAGTTTAACTGACCGCACAACCAATGCGTGAATCACGTCACAACTCAAAACATAGGATAGTATAACTGACTATCCTACTTATCTCATAAACAAGAGTAACCAACAACAGATCCAAACATAGTGTTATATAATAAATGTATACATCACAACATAGGGACACATAATAACCACCAAGGTTATAGTAACCTTAATCACAACATCGACTCTGGATGCGAGGTTATACTAGCCTCGACTATAACATCAATATATAACTTGAGGTTATACTAACCTCAACCATAACCTTGACACAAAAATCAAGGTTATACTAGTTCTAACAATAACCTTGAGTCATAATCTCAGGGTTACGTTAGTTTCAGCGATAGCCTTACTTCTTATTCCAAAGTTATACTTGTTCCAGCTATAACCTTGATTCAGATTTCCAAGGTTATACCACAAACAGACATAACTTGAGTCATAGCTCAAGGTTGTACTAGTTTCAGCCATAACCTTAAATCATATTTTCAAAGTTATACGAACTTCAGCTATAACCCTGGGCATCACTCTTGGCTGCAGGTCGAGCCGCCTCTAGGGTTTCACTCGTGAACCCTAGTTGCACACATGAAACCCTTAATAACGCATAAACCACACGCGCACCATAATTAGGACATTAAAACATGTACAAACATATGAGACATATTATTCATGACAATAGATCATCAAACATGTACTTAATTATACAAAGCAATTATTAAATCATATTGATCACATCAATTGGCATAAACACAAATAAAAGAGAAACACCTAGTTACCTTTTTAGCAAATAAGTCTAAAGGTCTTCGTCAACAACGTAGACGTCTTCTCCAGGTGAAATCTCCACGACTTTATTGATTCCTCACACGTGCCAAAGAAGAATGAATCTAATAAATATACTAACGATATATATATATATATATATATATATATATATATATATATATATATATATATATATATATATATATATATATATATATATATATATATATATATATAACTATTAAATTAAACGCCTAAAACGTGAAACTTATGAAGATGATTGATAGATACAAAGAATAGGATCGATCAAGGAACGAAGAACGATGAAGAATCGAAGAAGAGGAAGTGGCAGGAATCACTAGGTTCGAAAAAGCGTGCGGCACAAAGGGTGAGAAAAGAGAAGAAGACTAGGTTTAGGTTTTCGGGAACTATGAGAAAAAGAAAAGCAGGGGTTTTGTTTTTCCCTCATATATATAAAGGAGCTCATGGGTTTAAACCAAGCTTAGGCCCAAAACTCCACCCATATACTCTATTTACACGTGAAGCACAATAAAGGAGCGGGGCTTCAGCCACTTCGAACCCAACGAGCCAAAAGATAATAGAAGGATATTTTCCCCAAGAATAAAAATAAAATATGAAATATGGGAAAACAAATTAAAGAAATATTAAACGGAAATTAGGGGTGTTGCATGGAGGCTTATGATGTATCCAGATACACTTTCAAGTAGACTCATGAAGGCTAGATATTACCCCGAAGGGTCCCCGATTACGGCCACACTTGGGCATCACCATTCTTATATATGGCGTAGTCTCGTGGAGGCTCAACGGGTCCTTCAAAGATGGTGCAGGTGGCTTATCCGCAATGGACAGTCCACTCTCTTTTGGACAGACCAATGGATATCCAAGGCACCTTCTTTCGCGGTTTGGTCACCATGTACTGGCGAGAGAGATGCGAAAGTGGCAAAATGGATTGTTAATGATAGCTGGAAGCAAAAATGTGTTTGATGATGAAGCCAAAGAGATAATGAAAATTCCAATTTGCTCTGACAGTGGTGATGATGAGTTAATCTTGCATTAATCTAAAGATGGGGAATACTCCGTAAAAATGGGTTATGCGTTTATTCGTTGGGTTTTGGACCAAGATGCAGCATCTGGAAGTAAAGATACGAAGGATACTCTAGCGTGCGTTATAGAAAATTGAGACTCCGCCTAAAGTTCGATCTTTCCTATGAAGAGCGTGTAGGGGTGCGTTGTAATCAAGGGCAAATTTGTTCCGGAGGGTTGTTCTATTGATCCATCTTCCTGCAAGTGTAGTGTAATGGTTGAAATTGATGTTCATGCCTTATTAACTTGTCCCACGGTCCAGAATATATGGGAATGCGTAGGAATTGATATCGAAGAGGAATGGGGACAACTACAACCATGGAAAACTGGGCAAGATCGGTTATTGAGAAGAATGACATTAGTTTAATCAGTCGTTGGGCAATTTGGAATGGGAGAAATGAAGTTTTCCATGGAGCAATGGCCAGAACACTAGCTGCAATTGTTGAGGCCACTACCAGAGTTTTGATTGATTGTATATTTAACATTAGCGAACATGAATAAGGGGTCTACATTCTAGAGTGTTAGGGACCTAATTCTTAATCACAAATTATACAATGATATGATACCCTAATATGGTGGGACCACATAAAAGTGACCATTTTATGGTAACAATTTAGCTTTTGATATTAAAAGTTACCACTATTTTGTTATTAACAGTGACTACTTAAAAAAAAAAACAATCCTTTTTTATACAAAATGTTCACTATTTCTTATAAATTGGTTAGTGTTACCAGTCTACATTCTACTTACATTGATAAAAGTGATTAATTTCTTATTTCTTATAAATAATAAAACACAAACCATCAATATCTTTTTTAATTTTCCGCCTAAATACTCACCTCATAATAAATACAATTTTACCAAAATCCATTAGCCCACTAATCAAATGGCCCACAATGATCATCAAAATTATATCTACTAACTCATAAACGACTAATATTGACTAAGAAATGAGCCCACCATGTTAACAAAAATGAACCTCAAATTAATTTTGTACCAATTTCTACCAGTCAAATATTGAATACCTTGAAACTAAAAAATAAATTCAACTTAGTTTATGACTTTTAAATGTGTGCATCAAAAAGATATGAGACACGAGTAATGTTATGGGACATAGAGACCAAATATGTTTTGCGATTAACGGATCGTAAAATAATTTCAAAAGCTCAAAGAGGTTTTAGTATGGTCATTTACATATACTGATTAGTATATGAAATAGAAAATAATTTATATAGATATCATAATGTGTAACTCATAAGTGTTCTTTTCTTTTATGCCAAATTTTCAAGTGTATACGTTAACTGATATTGTTTTGACTTAATTCGTAATTCCACTTTTTATTTTGTCCTCATTTCAATTTTAATTTTTGTGCAAACATTTTAAAACTTATCCTATATGGTAAAATTTGCCGATATTTGAAATTATTAACATGCTTTAACATACGTGTAAACATGTCGGCATATGCATGCTCTAATCAAATATACTCCCTCCTATTCTAGATAAACCTCCATATTCATGGGGGGCACTAGAATTAAGGAGAGGGATTAAAATAAGGTAAAGTATTGTAGTGGGGTTTGGTAATTGGAGAGAGGGAAGGTATTGTGGGTTATTATTGTGGGTGGGGTGATTAAAATAAATATTGTTGTGGAGTAAGTTGATTAAAATAAGTATTTTTGTGGGGTGAGGTGGGGTATTGTTGTGGGGTAAGGTGATTAAAATAAGTATAAAACTTTACTAAATAAGGAAATATGAAAGGTATTGTTAATAGATGAAAAAGGAAAGAAAAAAGTTTATGTAGAATAGGAGGGAGTATGAGATACGACGGGTATAAGCATGATATACAACAAGAGTGTAACTATGTTTTTACGATTAATACTCTCTTAATACTAATGTTATTTTGAAAAAAAAAATTAATACTATAATTTAAATATGTAGATTATATTGTTATAGAAGTATTATATTTGTAATTGTAATTGTCAAGTATATAATTTCCATATAATATATGAGAAATCAATTACCTCAAATAAGAAACCAAAAGAATGTTGTAAATCTAAGAATTTACGAAATATTTTTATATACAATCTATACACACCCATGCAACTTTGCACGGGTCCTAAACTAGTTAATAATATATAACTTTTCCTTATAAAAATCCCTAGAAATAGGAAATATTAACAACACATAGCAAGAAATACTCAGGAAAATTTATGCTTCATATCTGAATGTCCACCAAAAGTAAGCACTCTTAACTAAAACTCACTTACCTAGGTAATTATTTTACAAAGTATTTCTATTGTCTACACTGACTTGAGGCCACCTTTTAGGCCCTATTCTTTCTAGCTTATTTTCAGCCCATTTTAGTTCAAATTTCTCTCTATTCATTTAGTTCACTCGATTCGATTGACTCAAATCTATTATTCGGCTCGCTTAGCTCGATTCGATTCATTTCTATTCGATTCGATTCGACTCGATTCGGAGTCACTCACTCCATTCGATTCACTAAATTTCATTGATTCGGCTCCACTAAATTCAGACCATTTCAATTTTGCAAATCTTAAACTTAATAGTTTTTATTAATATTTTTAATATTATTTATTTATTTATTTATTTATTTATTTATTTATTTATTTATTATAATAATTATTATTATTATTATTATTATTATTATTATTATTATTATTATTATTATTATTATTATTATTATTATTATTATTATTATTATTATTATTATTACTTAAGTTCAATTCCAATTCAATCACTCAATTCACTCGGCTCTTCGATTCGATTCATTTCACTCCATTCGATTCGATTCGATTCGCTCAACCCCATTCGATTCATCCAAATCGATTGATTCGGCTCACTCCATTCGATTCGATTCGATTCACTTCACTTCATTCATTCACTTCGATTCGATTCAACTCTAAAAAGCCAGGAAGAACAATTATTTTAAAATGAATGATTAATTGACATTACATTTTTATACTCCTTATATACTATAGGGAAAATGCACGCGGTGCCCTTGAGGTTTGAGATTTTGCCCGATATACCCAAACTTTTTATCCGGAAAACTTTAAGAGGCAATAACTCGTGTTTATGAGTCCAGAAAGTGATAATTTTTTTTTTCAAATCGATCATCTTTCCGAGAACTACGATTTGAAAAAAAAAATTGTCGTATTTGGATCCTCTGGCTATGAGTTTTTGTATGTCAAAGTTTTTTTGACCGAACAAACTTTGAGTGACCATATCTCTTGGTCACGAATTCCAAACTTGACAATTTTTTTTTTCAAGTCGTAGATCTCAAAAAGATGATCAATTTGAAAAAAAAAATCCGTCACTTTCTGAGCTTGTAAACACGAGTTATTGTCTCTTAAAGTTTTCCGGATCAAAAAATTGGGTATTTCGGGCAAAATCTCAAACCTCAAGGGCACCGCGTGCATTATCCGTATACTATATACGATCATCTGGAGCGAGTTAGTCTTATCATTCGTATATATTGTGATTGTTTTATACTCCCTCCATTCAACTCCACTTTACATGTTTGCTTTATCACGTTTGTCAACGCGACTTTTACGCGGTAAATATCTTTAGCTATGTATTTGCAAAAATTATAAAAGTTAGATATTTTTAATGTACTCTTAAAGACGAATCAAATAAGATCCCACATGAATATATTTTAACTTATGTATTGAGAGAAAATTGAAGTTGAATATCCGCTTGTAAATAGTGTGCAAAAGAGAAACATGCAAAGTGGAGTTGAATGGAGGGAGTAAGTATTTACTATATACGATTATTACTCCTACCATTTTAAGCAATTATAGCGTCTTTCTATGAATCTTTCAAGTTGCATGCCTGAGATTTATTACGACATCATTTAGTTAATTTTCACGGGTTCCCATGGAATTATATTCATTTTATTTCGTTTATGTCTCTTTTTGTAGTAGCATTCACATTTTCATATCCTATATACAATTATCGAGTAAGAAGAGCAAGAAGCTGGATTCTTTAGACATCGTTTCTTCATGCTCGATCGAACCATATTGTTAGATCGTACAAGATCATCATCAATATCCAGATCATTCATCATATATATGTTTTCCTGTTTTTTATTTTCTGTTCAAATTAGCTCACCATAAATCCCAGTCTTATTTTATGTCCTGTGCATTCGATTTGGGAGTATACGGGCATTAGCGTAGAGGAATTTTGGGGAGGTTTCTCCTGGAGCTATCCACATATTGAATACGAGTATTGTAGGCGATTAAGTTATGAAAATGATTAGTTGAGACATATTGAACAAACGACGCATTGTCTTTCATAGATTAAGAAATAAAGAGCCAAGCTAAGACAACTTTTTATTAATTTTGAGATGTACTGAATGATTTTTAGGGACGACGGACCAAAGAGCCACGGAGGTATTCGACTACACCTGGTCATCTGGCTATGTGGGTAGTCCCTTCACAATCTTATGGAAAGTCAAGATTAATATACAATTGTGTAATTCACGAGGATGAAACCATTTTTTTTTTGTGACCTTCACTATCTCGCTGGAGTGAGGGACTATCACTGCATCAGATATTGTTGGGTTCCTTTGATTAATGATAACATGCCCATTTAATGTGTGTTATCTTAGTTTACCTTTTCAGAATTTATGATCAAATCAAGCTTGGATTAAGACGTGTTGAATTGTTGATCACCCAAAGTATTGAGTCATAGGCGTCATCTAATGTACAAGTTAGAGAGTAGAGTATTTTACAAAGAATAAAAGCAAATAAGACTATCATCATTTTTTCACAAGAATAATAGCCTGGATCGTCACTATGATCCGTAACACTTGAAAGTTATTTTTATTTTTCGAAAATCCTTTTTATTCTTTTAAAGCAACTCGGATTTTATAAACAAACTTTCAGATTTATCTTTCAAGAATTGGGCTTCTAGAAAAAGAGTTTAGCTAATTACCAATTCAAATTGTTTCCTCTTTGTGCCAATTTAACTCCTTGGTCTTTTATAAAACAAGGTTTGTTTTTTGCCATTTTGGTGAAAACTTGTCACCTTGTGACTTGTTTTCCACCCTTTGTTTTCTGAAAAACCAAAGGCTTCTTTTGGAAATTTACAAACTCCATTTTCTTGCTTTGCCTCTAAATAAAAGTACCCTCTTTTGTGCAAGTTTGGAAAAGTGTTGAACCTCATCACATGTGATGATCCTTGACTTTCAAAAACCCTAATACCTACCTTGCTTGCTCTCCCTATAAAAGGCATGCCTCATCTCTTCATTTCCTTAAGACTTTTCTCTAAGATTTCATTCAAGTTTGCAAAACTGTTTTCAAAGCTTAAAAACCGAGTCTTTGTTTTGCAAAGTTTTAAAAGTCTTCAAGTGTTACAATCATAGCTACTGTTGCTTTAATATACAAAACTCTCTCACTTATGAACCGTTTGATCTTGTAAAGTTGTCCATCTCAATTCTTGTCAAGAATAAGCTAGTGGAAACTTGATCCTTAAAACGTTCTAAGTTGGTGTGTAGAGTTTAGGACGGAGTAGTCTTTAACTCTTTGGCAACCGGAGTAGGTTGTAAGTTACCTTGTTCTAGGACGGAGTAGTTCTTGAACTTGTGTCACAAGCGGAGTAGGTTGTTGGTCTTTTTATTGTAAGGGTTTTTAGTAGTCGGAGTAGATCACTAAAATTAATCAATAAAAAGTAGATTGGACGTAGGCACTTGAGTTCTTGCCGAACCAATTCAAAAATCTCGTGTTTGATTTTATTTGTTTTATTCCTATTTTTTTTTTATTATGTTTGTATTTCTTTTGCTTAACTCTTGAAGTAACAGTTCCACATACTGTCACATTTGGTCTGCAGTCTGTACTTCATAAACTGAGACAAATAGCTATAGTCAGAACTATTGTTACCTTCATACTATATCAAACATCCATTTTAATACTCGTTTAATCTCTCAATATTATTCAAAATATTCTTCTATCTCTTTACATCCTACAACTTACTTTAATTCAATAAAGTTTAAGTTAAAAATTTTAAATAGTACCTAATTCACCCCCCCCCCCCCCTCCTTAGGTTCTTGAATCCATAAACTCAACAATTGGCATCAGAGCCTCGTGCTCTTGATCGAGGCTAATCGCCTTAGAGTTTGATCCATGGGTAATGGATTCCGAGAAATACTCCAAGATCCCGGTCTTTACCGTGCGAATTTTGGATGGTGGAAACTCAAAATGGAACATTACATCAAAAGTATAGACTATCAATGTTGGACGATCATCCAAAATGGAACTCTTGTTATTGAGGAAACCGATAAACGGTTTCACCAAAACAAAAGAGGAAAAAGATTATAATGAAAATGACTTCAAACTTGCCGAAAAGAACTCCAAAGCAATGTCGATTCTTCAACGTTGTGTCGGTGAGGGGGAAGTTAGTCGAATCTCTAGATGTCCTACGGCAAAATCTATTTGGGACTCTCTTGTACTTGCTTATGAGGGGACTTCCCAAGTGAGAAAACACCGCATTGACCTTCTCATGCAACAATATGAGATGTTTAGAATGTCAAAGGACGAGTCTATAAATAGCTTTTCTTCACGTTTTTCTTGTATTATTAATGAGCTAAAGAGTCTAGGAAGGAATTTCGAGTCCGAGGACACCATTCGAAAAATCTTTCGTAGTCTAACCTCTAAGTGGCAACCCAAAGTCACCGCCATAGAGAAAGCTAAAGATTTGTCAACCCTATCTCTTCATGAACTAATGGGATCACTAATGGCTCATGAGTTTAATCTCGATAAGCATTCTAGTGAGTCCTCAAAGGGAAAGAGTATCGCCCTCACATCTTCTCCAAGTGATGGAGAAGATGAGGAGGAAGACGAGTTTGCTATGTTCTCAAGGAATCTAGCCGGGTTAGTCAATGGTCAAGGAAACAAAAGGTTCACTAATAATTACTCGAAAAAACGCTTTCCTAAGAAACGACCTAATTCCACCGTGGGATGCTTTAAATGTGGTGATAAAACTCACAAAATTAAATAATGTCCCAAGTGGGATGAAATCAAATCCAAGGAAAGACGAGATAAAGTTAAAAAGGACTATAAACATAGAGTCATGAGTGCTATTTGGGGAATGTCGGACTCTGAGGAAGATGAGGAACTCATCGAGGAGGAACTAGAGGCTAAAATGTGTCTTACAAGTTATCTTAAGGACAAAGTCTCAAAAACTTCAAAATTGAACACCTAAGATGCCTCATGGCTAATCCCGATGACTCCGAATCCGATTCCGACAATGAGGTAAATCATCTAAAGACCAAGGCTAGAACTTACTCCAAAGAGAAAGTATGTAAGCTTCTTGACCAACTTTTTACAAGTGTCGGTTTCAAAATGATAAACTTGAGGTAATGCAAAATGAGATTGAGGAAATTGCTCAAGAGAACTTTAACCTTAAAAATGAACTAAAAGCAACAGACAGCATCACTGTCACCTCTGAAGCTTATGATGAAGTTACAAGAATCAACAAGTTGAACAAACATTTGACTAAAGAATTAGAGCGTCTTAAGATGACCCCCACGGACGTCTCTGAACTTGAAAATGTCAACACTACCTTGGTGATGCAAGTTTCCTCACTAACCAAGGAACGTGATGATATTTTAAAGGACAAAGATGCTCTCGAAAATGAAGTCTATGACCTTGTGGTTGAGATTGTAGACCTAAGAGAAACAGTGTCTGGGACTGTTGCTTCCAACAAATATTTAGACGAGTCCAATGAGAAAATCAAGTGTTTTATTAATGAAAACGAGTGTCTAAAAGGTGAAATAGTTAGTCTCAAGAAAGAAATAGAGGTTCTTCATGAAAGGCTTACCTTTCTTCAAAAGGGTATGCCCGAGTGTAGCACTTCTAGATCTACTCCTCATCAAAGATCCGAAGAATTCGTTGATCTAAACAAACGTCTCGTTGAGATGACATCTAAGTATGAGGAGTCCAAAGAAAAGATCGGATATCTCGTGTCTAAACTCAATAATCACACCCATGACTTCATAGTTCAGAAAAGGTTGTCTATAGAAAGTGTGAACAATGATGAACTCAAAAGGGAAAAAGAAAAGAATTTGCATCTTCTCTCCAGAGTCAATGACTTGACTAATGAACTTGTGAATGCCAAAAACATCACTGAAAAATGGGAAGGAAGTCAAACTGTGTTAAACATTCTCACAAGTCAAACCAAGAGATGTAGCAAAGTTGCTGGTTTGGGCTTCAAATGGAACAGTCAGACAGACTGTTACATCCAGAAGCCTAAAACTGATTTTAGAAGAAGGAAATACGTTGGTCTTCCCGAATACATTATTTGAAACTATTTTGGTAAGGATGGTCATGTCTTCAATGCTTGTAGAAAAAGAATTAATGACATTAACAAAAATATCAAAGTGATAAAGCAAATATGGATTAGGAAAGACACCGTAAGATATGTTGATCACAAAAGGGGATCTAAGTTTGCTTGGGTTCCTAAACTCAAAGTCTAATCTTGTGTAGTGCTTGGTGAGAGGCGGCCGCAATTGGTACTTGGATAGTGGATGCTCTTGTCACATGACGGGTGATAGAAGTCAATTCCTCTCACTTAAAGCATACAATGGTGGCACGGTAAGGTTTGGTGATAACAAAAAGGGTGAAGTAATTGGCATTGGAAAGGTTGGTAAGTCACCATTACTTTGTGTCGACAACGTGCGGCTTGTCAAAGGTTTGAAGCATAATCTCCTTAGTATTTCTCAACTTTGTGATAAGGGTAATATTGTAGAATTTAGTGCTAATTTGTGTCGAATAATTGATGCCACTACTCATGAATTAATTCTCGAAGGAAGACGTGTCAAAGACATGTATTTAACAAATTTTAACACCCTATCCGGTCATACCATGTCTTGCATGAGTGTAATGAATAATGATCCTTGGTTGTGGCATAAAAGGTTTGGTCATGTTAGTACTAAAACTGTTAACACCCTTAAAAGACTCGACTTAGTTGAAGGTTTTCCCAATATGAAATTTGATTTTGATAGAGTGTGTGGCGAATGTGCTAAAGGCAAACATGTTAGAAGTTCCTTTAAATCCAAAAGAGTTGTGAGCACACTTCAACCCTTGCAACTTCTACATATCGACTTATGTGGACCAATGAGAACTAGAAGTAGAGGTGGTAGTCGTTATGTATGTGTCATTGTTGATGATTACTCTAGGTTCATTTGGGCACGCTTCTTAAGCTCTAAGAATGAGGCATTTGATGAGTTTCTAATTTGGTTAAGAAAGATTCAAAATAAACTTAATTTAAAACTTGTTTCAATAAGAACCGATCATGGAACCGAATTCGAAAACTCATCATTTGGTGCTTATTGTGATGACAATGGTGTAGACCATAACTTCTCTGCTCCTAGAACCCCACAACAAAAAGGTGTGGTTGAAAGGATGAATAGGACCCTTGAAGGTATGGCTAGAACAATGTTATTATGTAGTAAGTTGCCTAAGAACTTTTGGGCCGAAGCGGTAAATACCGCTTCCTACATTCATAATCGTGTCATGATAAGGAGTATCTTAAATAAAACTCCCTATGAATTACTACGTGGAAGAAAACCCAACATTTCATATTTTAGATGCTTTGGAAGCAAATGTTTTGTTCACAACGATGGTAAAGACAACTTGGGTAAGTTTGATCCACGTAGTGATGAAGGGATGTTTATTGGCTACTCCGACCATAGCAAGGCCTATAAAGTTTACAATCAACGAACCATGTTAATTGAAGAAAGTATTCATGTCATTTTTGATGAATCTAGTATGCTTGGACAGGTACAAAACATGGAAGAAGACGATGATGATGATGAGTTCGAAATTGGTCTTGTTCGAAAGGACTTTGTGTTTGAGGAAGTGCAAGCAACGAATAATGACGTTAATCAGCAACAGTCTCAGGGACTGTTACCTTCAAAGGAAAGCAACAATTCAGGGGGAACACGTGGTACACCTGCTACTTCCTCTCAGGATGCAACAGACCTAACGACTGTTGCTTCCACCTCCAGAATTGAATCAACTCAAAACAGTGCTGATGAGGACCACTCTAAACAAAAGGAAACAGTCACTGAGACTGATACTTCTGAGAGGGAACAAGAAACCATTGTTCCAAAGAAGTGGAAACATCAAAGCTCTCATCCACTCTCAAATCTCACAAGCGATCTCAACTCTGGAATTCGAACAAGATCATCTCTCAACAATCTTTCTCATCTTGATGAATATTGTGCCCACAATGCCTTCCTTTCTCAAATCGAACCTGCCAATGTAACAGTCGCTCTGACTGATGCTGACTGGATGCTTGCCATGTAAGAAGAACTCAATCAATTCAAGAGAAACGAGGTATAGCACTTAGTCCCTAGACCATCTAATCGTACCGTCATTGGTAGTAGATGGGTCTTTCGCAATAAGCTTGATGTCTCGGGAGAAATTGTAAGGAATAAGGCTAGACTAGTGGTGCAAGGTTATAATCAACAAGAAGGTATTGATTACGATGAAACCTATGCACCGGTAGCTAGACTTGAAGCCATACGATTACTTATAGCTTTTGCGGCTCACAAAGGCATTAAACGTTTCCAAATGGATGTTAAAACCGCCTTCTTAAATGGATATTTGGAAGAGGATGTCATTGTGGAGCAACCACTGGGCTTTAAGGACAATGATTTGCCTAACCATGTTTTCAAATTAGACAAAGCTCTTTATGATTTAAAACAAGCACCTAGGTGTTGGTATGATATATTGTCAAAATTTCTTATTGAAAACGGTTTTAAAAGAGGTTCCGTTGACAAAACTTTGTACTTAAAGTCACAGTCAGCTGCACTGTTGATTGTCCAAGTATATGTTGATGACATTATATTTGGTGCAACAAATGAACTCCTTTATGTGTATTTTTCGGAACTAATGAAATCGGAGTTTGAAATGAGCATGATGGGTGAGCTAGGATTTTTTCTTGGGCTCCAAATCAAACAATCAAAGGATGGAATTATGATCCATCAACAAAAGTATATCAAGGAAATGCTTAAGAAATTTGGGATGACAAATGGTAGGTCTCATGATACACCTATGGTAGCCGGGTCCAAGTTGGACAAAGATGAACTCAGTAAGAACGTTAGTGAAAAGGTGTATAGAGGTATGATAGGCTCACTTCTCTACTTAACCGCAAGTCGTCCCGACATTCTCTTTAGCGTTTGTTTATGTGCTAGGTTCCAAGCAAATCCGAAAGAAACCCACATGAAAGCCGTCAAGCGAATTCTTTGGTATTTAATTAGAACACAAGATCTCTACTTATGGTATCCTTTACATTATCCTTTTGATCTCATAGGCTTTTCGGATGCGGACTATGCGGGATGCACGATCAGATCGAAAGAGCACCTCCGGAATTGCAACATTCTTGGGTCTTTGCTTGATTTCATGGGGCTCAAAGAAACAAAATACGGTAGCTCTTTCAACGGCCGAAAGTGAGTATGTTAGTGCCGCACATTGTTGCTCTCAACTCCTTTGGGTAAGACAACAACTCCTTGATTTTGGTATCATTTATGACTCCGTTCCCATAATGTGTGACAATACGAGTGCAATAAATATATCCAAAAATCCCATTCAACACTCTAAAACCAAGCATATTGACATACATCACCATTTCATTCGTGATCATGTGGAGAAAGGACATGTTAGAGTTATCTTTTGCAAAACCGAAAATCAAATTGCCGACATTTTTACTAAGCCACTTGCTAGAGAACATTTTGAGAAATTTAGACTAGAAATTGGGTTAATTAATTGCTTGTGATTTCTAATATAAGTCTTACTAATTTCACCAAATGATTAACTAAAATGGGCATATGTTATTGCTTGTTCTATGTGCATTCATACCATCTTTTGACCGAAAATTGATACCACACTTGTGAGTCGATAATCACTCAACCTCATATCTAAATTTACGTTTATATTATGCTACCTTACTTTTAATTTTAAAGTGATAAATCCTATTTATTTGACCAACTACCTCCCACTTACCTTATTAATGTTGGGCCCTTATACTACCTACAACCCTTCATCCAAACTCCCCAATCCATAAAAACCGTCCCACTTCCAATCTTCTTCTCCCTCACCTACCTTATAACCCCTTTTTACCCAAGATGGTTAAAACCTCTTTCAACACATCCATCCCCATCAAAACCTCAAAAATGACCAATCCATCAATATCAATTGACCCACCACCTACCTCCAAAGACACTCAACCTCCAAAAGACTCTTATGCCTTCCCTCGACATCAAAATCCATCCACAAATCCATCACCAACCCCTAACCCAGAACCTGTAAACCCTCACCCAACTCCTCTTGCCAGTATTCCTCCAAACAAGGTCCAATCTGACGACATTCCAATCTCCACCATGGTTGGGCGTCGAACTCGAGGTGCTCGCAAAAAGGGTACTGCAGTCTCAAGCTCATCCACCGAAACCGTCACCGTGGATATTGATGAAAATGAAGAAATCCCTCCGTCTGATGATAGTGTGAATCCGACTAAGCCTGCCGATCCCATTCCGACTCCGGCAAAGAATGTCAATAAAAGAAAAGAAAAAGCTACTTCATCATCTTTACCCCCAATTTCTGAAAGTGTCGAACAAAGTGAAGTTGACCCTGGATCTACTACTCTCAATCCGACAATTGATCCCCCAGTTGAACCATCTCTTGAACATCCTTCCAAAAAATCAAAACCCTCAAAGAAAAAATTGGTGTATCTTTCACCATCAGATTCCGTGTCCCTCACCTCCAAATGGGATATGGCTTGTGTTTGGCAACAACTTGAAAGCTTGGATCTTCCCACCTCAATCTACAAAAATTGTGAACGATTGATGTCACTTAAAGCCATTCACTCTCCTCGGGTCTATAAATAGTCCTGGTTTGAGTCTCCCGCATTTCACAATGTAAGAGACATGATTACTGCTCAAGGGTGGGAAAATCTATTAGAACCCGTGTTTGTCAGTGAAGTGGTTCAGTTTTTCACAACGGTACGAGTGGATAAGTCGGGTGATTTTCTCACGGCTAAAGTTAATGGTAAGCCGCTCAAACTTTTCCAATCTGATTTTGCTACTGCTCTTAATATCCCAATCGGAGGTTATGACAATCTCCCTGCTGAAACTTGGGTTGCCTTACCCTATGCCTCACCCTTAGCTGTTGCCAAAGTTGTCTGTCCAAAAGCCGTAACTTGTGGCCCTGTTAGTAATACTTCCATACCCCCTCCTCTCCGATTAACCTTTAACATGCTTTGTCGTTCCCTTTACCCTTCGGGTGACCGGACAAAATTTTCCATAGCCCAACAATATCTCATATATCATATTGCAACCCACAAAAGGTTAATTTAATTGGGTTAATGTTTAAGCGTTTTGACCTTATCTCGGCCAAACTCCGTAAACCCTCCACTAGTGTGCTTCATCTCCCCTACGGAATGTGGTTGTCAATCGTGCTTAAGGCACATGGGGTGTTAGTTAGCTCTAGCATGGGGTCATTAGACATGTGTGATATAATGAGTGACGGTCAAATGGGAAAGATGTTTATCAAAGTAGACAATGATGAATTAATCTCTGTGAAAATCAAGTCGGATCCAGAGGGTGGGTCTTCTAGTCAAGTTGGAACGGGTAGTATACGGGAAATCCTCCAAGCCATTGCTGATTTGAGTGCTTGGGTGAAACATGATGCTAGTCAAAAGGATACAGCTCTCTCGGCTCTTGCCTCCACTATGGATGTGATTCGTGGTGAAGTGGATATCATCTCCACTCTTGTCTCAACTAAGGAGCATGGTGATGATGGTGTAGCTGACCCGCTGGATGAGGACCCCTTGGGTGATGAATCAGATGGTGACCAAGCCTCCTCTCCTTAAACCTTTTTACCCGTTTAACCCTTGCCTATTTTGCCTTGCCTCTTTTTTTGTTTCTCTACCGGATGATCACTCTTAATTTCTTTATTGGTAGTGTATGTTAAAACTCTATTTAGCTTTGGTGAACTATGGTTAGACTGTGTTTAAACTGTATGTTTATGTTAACCTTGTTATCTTGTCACGTTTGTGTGTGTCTTTTCGTGTTTTCTTATGCGTGTTTGCTCGTGAATGCCATTGACATCCCTGCCCATTTTGATGATGTCAAGAGGGGGAAAAGGTAAACTCATGTTCGTAATCTCCATGCAATTCGGTTAACTCATAACTAGGCCTAACCTTCACAACTTTTACTCTTGTTTTGGGGCAATGTAAACTTGCCTTGGTAAGTTTGGTATAAGTTCTTGCTCCATAAAGTAATATAGTTCTCTCTCTCATATGATCTTGCTTGATTAATCTTGAAATTGATCTCTCTTTTATTACATTCGTTTTAGGGCTTGTCATCATCAAAGGGGGAATTTTTTGAGTTCCTTTGATTGATGATAACATGCCCATTTAATGTGTGTTATCTTAGTTTACCTTTTTAGGATTTATGATCAAATCAAGCTTGGATTAAGACGTGTTGAATTGTTAATCACCCAAAGTATTGAGTCATAGGCGTCATCTAATGTACAAGTTAGAGAGTAGAGTATTTTACAGCAATAGAAACGGTCAAGACTATCACACTTTCACAAGTAACAATAGCCCGGACTCACACACTATGATCCGTAACACTTGAAAGTTATTTTTATTTTTCGAAAATCCTTTTTATTCTTTTAAAGCAACTCGGATTTTATAAACAAACTTTCAGATTTATCTTTGAAGACTTGGGCTTCTAGAAAAAGAGTTTAGCTAATTACCAATTCAAATTGTTTCCTCTTTGTGCCAATTTAACTCCTTGGTCTTTTATAAAACAAGGTTTGCTTTTTGCCATTTTGGTGAAAACTTGTCACCTTGTGACTTGTTTTCCACCCTTTGTTTTCTGAAAAACCAAAGGCTTCTTTTGGAAAATTACACACTCCATTTTCTTGCTTTGCCTCTAAATAAAAGCACCCTCTTTTGTGCAAGTTTGGGAAAGTGTTGAACCTCATCACATGTGATGATCCTTGACTTTCAAAAACCCTAACACCTACCTTGCTTGCTCTCCCTATAAAAGCCATACCTCATCTCTTCATTTCCTTAAGACTTTTCTCTAAGATTTCATTCAAGTTTGCAAAACTGTTTTCAAAGCTTAAAAACAGAGTCTTTATTTTGCAAAGTTTTAAAAGTCTTCAAATGTTACAATCATAGCTACTGTTGCTTTAATATACTAAACTCTCTCACTTATGAACCGTTTGATCTTGTAAAGTTGTCCATCTCAATTCTTGTCAAGAATAAGCTAGTGGAAACTTGATCCTTAAAACGTTCTAAGTTGGTGTGTAGAGTTTAGGATGGAGTAGTCTTTAACTCTTTGGCAACTGGAGTAGGTTGCAAGTTACCTTGTTCTAGGACGGAGTAGTTCTTGAACTTGTGTCACAAGCGGAGTAGGTTGTTGGCCTTTTTATTGTAAGGGTTTTTAGTAGTCCGAGTAGATTACTAAAATTAATCAATAAAAAGTAGATTGGACGTAGGCACTTGAGTTCTTGCCGAACCAATTCAAAAATTTCGTGTTTGATTTTATTTGTTTTATTCCGCTGCTTTTTATTATGTTTGTATTTCTTTTGCTTAACTCTTGAAGTAACAGTTCCACATACTGTCACATTTGGTCTGCAGTCTGTACTTCATAAACTGAGACAAATAACAACAGTCAGAACTATTGTTACCTTCATACTATAGCAAACATCCATTTTAATACTCATTTAATCTCTCAATATTATTCGAAGTATTCTTCTATCTCTTTACATCCTACAACTTACTTTAATTCAATAAAGTTTAAGTTAAAATTTTTAAATAGTACCTAATTCACCCCCTCACCCTCTTAGTTACTTGAATTTATAACCTCAACAGATATTCTATTTTGTAGTTAAGTTAGGTTTACTTTGACCCTTATACGATTTCAAGAGTCAAGGTGCCTCCATATCAACCTAATTGACTACTTAGTCGTTATGGGCATCAAGCATAACTTTGACCTTGCTTTAGCGTAATACTACTCCATTCAACTCCACTCTACCTATTTGTGTTTTGCACAAATATTAAGAAGGGTTGGGTGGGGTGAAAAATATTGTAAATAAGTAATGGGGTATGATGTAAATAAGTGGGATATGAGTGGAAAAGGGTGGAGTTTGATGTAGAAGTAGTGGGGGTATGAGTGGCAAATATTGTAAATAAGTAATGGGATATGAGGACAAAATGGTCATTTGGCATTCATTTTTAGGAAATAGGTAGAGTGGAGTTGAATGGATGAAAAAGGAAATATGGTAGAGTGGAGTTTTTTTTGAGGAAGTAACAAATAAGAATACTCCTAGTGTGAAAAAAAGTGAAGCAAAAAGGTTTTAGGCACCGCATAATTAATTATTAACATTATTTATACTCACTGGAACTATTATTATTATTATTATTAAATCAATAAAAATAGCAATACAATTTTTTACTCCATATAGTTAACTTTGCAAGGAACACATACATGTAATCAATCACAGTCCGTCTTGCTTCAGACCGCAAGTTCCGTCTGAAATAATAAGACATCTCACAAGTGTGAAGTACATGGGTGGCGGGACACCCCCATGTGCTTTCCCACTGACTCCCTAAATGGGTTTTTTGTGAGAGAAAACGGTATCCGTCTTACTATTTCAGACGGATCTTGCGGTCTGAAATAAGAATTTGTGAATCAATATTATACTAAAATACTATTCGTAACATCGTTTTTTTTAAAACGTCTATGTATATACACGTGCAACTTTACATTGATTTTAACCTAGTTCACTGAATAGAGAAAATAACATTAAACTCGAGTTTCTCATAGGGTGCATTTGTGTAAATTAATCACATTGCCAAATCATTAACTGTTGGATTGATTATCATTCAGTGGCATACTCATAGCACAAATACTACTATACAACCAGTTGTATAATGAGCATTGTATAACCCTATACATTAATCGGAGCTTATGTGTAATTTTTCTAAGTTTTGTAAGAGTTTTATTTTTTTTTATGTTTAAGTGTGTGAGTTCAAAAATTTTGCAGCATAGCTCAAATTCCTTTAAACAAAACTTGAAAACTTTAGTACACAGCTCGGATTCTACATAATACAACTGCATACAACAGGTTGTATAATCTACTAATTGCACTCAGAGTTTACAAATATGAGTTGGAAAACTTTAACATAAAAAGGTAAACTAGAAAAAAAAAAACAGCGAAAATAACTGATCTAGTCTCGATCCTCATTTTCTTGAAATAAAATAAGTAAATATTGTTAGCCAATATAGTATAGTCATTATGTGTGGAAATACAAATTCTCATTTGTGACACACAATATCCGTCATAAGTTTGTGACGAGTCAAATAAAACCCGCATGAGTAGATAAAAATAAGTTATTTGTAATTTCTTAGACAGTTTAATTTTTATCTTATCAACCCATGTGAGTGATATTTAAATCGTCACAAGTTTATAACGTATATATCCGTTATAAGGGAAACTTACTGAGATAGAAATGAGTATATAAACATTGCATTTCATAGCGCTTATCTTATATATATATATATAAAACTGGGTTGAAACGCTGTGGATGTGCCACGTGTCAACCCAGCCTTAAATACACGTATGAATTACAACTGAATTAAATACAAACATAATAAATGCTGTATAAATCTCAGCAAAATATTAATTATAGTTTAATAAATTTTATTATAAAATTATATTAAATAATTATGATGATTTGATTCTAAATTTACTAAAAAGTTATTTTGATACAAATTCTAAAATGTAAATAATTACGTTCATTGTGAAAAATGCTTTCAATTGAGTATAATTTTCATTATATTTATTGAAATTTTATTTTGATATGTAGAGATGACTAAGTGAGTGTCTCACAATGTTTTACATTTACGTAAAAAACATTTTGAGAAAGTTATAAAACTTAAACTATTAAATCCATTAAAAAAATATATTTGGAAGACTCATTGTATAAAATAAAAACACCTCTTTAAAAAAACTACTAAGAGGTAAGTTTTTATAGTCTGGGAATGAAAAAAAATATATTAGACAAATTGAATACATATGAGATTTTGATAGGTTTCAATAGTGTGATAACGAGTATGTGTACGCATCTGTATGTACATAGTAATCGCGAGTGCATTAGAATAATCAAAACAAAAGTAATGATTATTGAGTAATATAGTATTATAAACGACATGAAAAAGTAAAAAAAACACGTTACATTTTTCTTTAATATCTTTAATTAAATATGTATAAGTCAAATATAAAATATTGATTATGACTAACCAAATACTCTGTATTACTTTTAGTTAAATATTTTATATGTTATCTTTTAAATACTTTGAAGTTAAACATCAAAAAATAATATTTGAGAAAGTTCAACCTATTATATTTACAGGTAATAAACTCTTAAACATCATTATATATAATTGTTTAAAAAAACAAAAGATGCAAATTTCTCATAGATATGTTTGACACATATCACATGCAAGACACAATCAAAACATTTAAATAAGTTTTAAATAAGTTGAGTTTGAACTCTATATATTTAATAGATAAATGTCACATGTTATACATAAAAAATTAAAAATTACATAAAATTATGTTCACATCATTTTGAATAAATATTTATTGATGTGAGACATAAAGTATCATGAAATGATATAATTTGAGAATTTATTGTTGATTGTTGTATTACTCGAATAAATTTTATTTTGATTAGTATGATATTTCACCTGTCACAAATTTATTTATAAAACGTCGATCATGCATAATTAATTATCACTTATTAGTTTTAATTAAAACTCTTATGTATTATATTTTAAAATATTGAAGTTAAACCTAAAAATATTAAATTTGAGAAAAATTATTTATAAGAGAAAATATTAAAAGTTATATATGAATTATATTATTTTTCTTCAATTATAATAATAAAATTTTAAAACAGACCGCGCGAAGCGCGGGATACTACCTAGTTACGTATAAAGTGGATGCAATTTTGGCAAATGAATCAGGAAACTTTTTCTCAGAACTTTGACACCTTGAATTAGACCAACAAATGAACAAACCCACTTGACTGCATCTTATCTGCATTAGAGCATATTCATCTATTGACCTCATATTTTCTCTCTTTTTCTCGTTCGTCCACCTCATTTTTCACTCATTTTTTCATTTACCATCCCATTTTATTACTATCTCCTCAATTAATGAGTTTCCCCAACCAATTTTCCGCTATTAATTTTACATGTTTCACCTGCTACATGGGTTGTGTCTCATTTGTTGTTTAATTTGGGAAGGTTCCCTTAAACTAGGGGCAAAGCGTTTTGCTTGTGATGGACTAATTCCGTCACAATCTTGTGACCTTTCACAAAAAGGGAGAGGGAACAAGGTGGGACACCCCCCATGTGCTTCCCACTCACCTCTCAATGGGCATTTTGTGAGAGGAAACGATATCCGTCACAAGTTTGTGACGGATATCGCCCTTTTTCAATGAGATTTTGTGAACTAGGGGAGCCCCAAATGATGGGGAACCTCCAACATTGATGAGGCACCCCAATTAAAAAAGAGAATGTATTTGAGGAGGTAAAATTCAACCAATGTACACGCTAAGCAATAAAAGAGAACACAAACAGATAAAAGGGCAAAACAGTAATTTGGTATAACCCTACGGCCCACGCACCAAACTTGCACAAGGACAAGAGTGAAATATACCTCTGTTTTGCATCCTCTCCACCCTTCCCAACGTCTCATCTCACTATACTACCTCTCTTTTGCCTTGGAATCTCCATATGATTTATAAACTCGTCTATTTTGGACTCAAATAAGTCTTACACAAGATAAGTAATATTTCCTCACAAGCTAAAAACAGAGTAAAATATAATCTTTTTAAAACGAAAATATAACCACTTTTAAATAAAAATTAAAGAAGAATTTTCTAAACTATAAGAGCTTGTTAAATCATGTAAATGGGTCTCTGTCACAGACAAATGAAGGAGAGAGAGAGAGAGTTCGCTTCAGAAGTGCAATGAGGTTTCACCTTAAAACCAATTGGCTATAAATAAAGTAGCCCCTTGCCTTATAAAGTGGTAATTCCTCTTTTTTTTTCCAATGTGGGACAGTTAAATGCCCAGAAGAAGCAGTCTCAGTAGCTGTTCAGGCGGTTACTTGACGCCCAAGGAAGAGGTGTCGAGACTTCTTTCCTAAAAGAAGTCATATCCTACGAGTATTAATTTTATTATTTTTATCAATAAATAAATTTAAGTTTGATAAACAAAAATTGCAGCTCCTGTGTATGTCTAAAATTGTGCAAACGGTTCGACGTGTTTCGATTCAAAATTTTTATTGTTTGACGCGTTTTCAAACATTAGCACGAGTTATAACCAATAAGTCTTAATTATAATTTACCATTGTTTGAGTTATAGGTCTAACTCAAGCAAATATCCCTTTTATTTCTTTCGTTTAGAAAAAATCAAAACCACATAAAAATCATCAGAATCTCGAAACCAGTAACAGACAGATCTTAAAACCGTTTAATTAATCCAACTCGTTAAACAGACAGTTCATCCAACTGTTCAATACGATTGTTTCCGCTGCAAACTCACGAATCTTATTCTCTTACGTAAAATTCGTATCAGTCCGCTTCATAAATGCAAGGAGGTTCCACTCTAAAATAATTGGCTATAGAGGGAGTAGTCCCTTGCCTTATAAAGTGGTAATTCTTCTCCTCTTTTATTAATATGTGACAACACACACATGTGAGACTATTGGATTTCTTTACATATTTTATCATTAGAATGGTTACATTTGTCGTTAAAATGGCAATATTTGGCCCGCCATCAACTTCTGACGAAAAGTATTCGTCTTTAATAAGAATTGGTGTTCGGACTTTTGGAGTAATAAATACTCCCTCCATTTAATTCCAAAATATTCATAAGTTTAAAACTTTTGTACACTATTTACAAAAAACAATGTTCCAATTTTATCCCAAGACATAAGAGAAAATATATTTATGTGCGATTTTGTTTGATTCGTCTTTAGAAGTACATTAAAAATATATGACTTTTATTATTTTTGCAAATACGTAGTTAAAGATATTTATGACGTAAAACACGTTCGGATAAACGTGAAAAAGCAAAAGTGACAAGCAAAGTTGAATGGAAGGAGTAATTATTATCTTAACCCGACTTAAAAATCATTAATTAATAATAATAAATTAATATTATTCATCTTATAATATAGGGTTTTTCTATGTGGTATCCCTTTGTTTTTTCGAATTCTACATGGTACCCCTCATTTTTAAAAATCACCACTAGTACCCCTTAACTTATTAATTAGTTCTTAAAATACCCAAACTAATAAAAATTGAGGTTTCAAACATTTAAATTTTATTAAGAAAATAAGTTTACGATTGAGTAAATGATATTTAGATTAATGGTATGACAAATCATTGTAAAAAAAATCAACAAAATGTGCATAAAATAAATGTTTAAAATAGGCGGATTAGTGCATATTTGGTATTTTGAGAGGTTTCCATTAAGTTTAGGGGAACCAATGATGTTTTGAAAAAGCGAGGGATACCAAGTAGAATCCGAAAAAACACGAGGGTACCATATATAAAAACCCTATAATATATAATATCTTATTTTATAATTATTAAATTTTAATACTTTCTCTATTTTCTATTTTGTTTTTCATTTGCTTCTGTGTTGGTTTCAAAATAGAACGTTAACCGTGTTTTTTTTTTTTGAAAGAAAAATCCTGAAGGCTTTACTGCATTAAAGACAAATCAAACGTAACAGCATCATTCGCGATCAGTGGAAAAACCTGTGACCACACGACTCGACCAACCACTCTAGGAAACGGATGTGCTAAAGCATGAGCCACACCGTTGTTAACACGACTAGTATGCGACCAAACAATAGAGCTAAAAGAATTACACAAAGATAAATTGTCTTCCAAAACTAAAGCAAAAATACTCCTTCCAGTAGATGACTTCCGCAAAGCTTCAACAACTTGTAGACAATCGCTTTCAACAATAATCTTCGCGTGGCCCCTCCGTCCTGCTTCTTTGACTCCTTTCAATACCGCAATCGCCTCCGCGATATGAGCCTCCCACACCTGCTCCAACACAACCGACACTCTCCATAGCACCTTTCCCCTCCCATTTCGACAAACCGCGCCCAAACCCACGCCCTCCTCTTCCTTCACGCCCGCATCAATGTTAATTTTTACATAATCCGCCATAAGAGCAACCCACCCCTTACGCACAGCAGCCGCATCACTCCCCTCCCCACTACCCCTCGACTTACACCGTATATATCCTCCTCCTTCAATCTCCTTCATCACATCCTTCACACGCCTCACAACACACCTCGGGTCCACCTCTCACGCCTCAAAGATGACTTTATTATGGTGCTCCCACAAAGCCCAACAACCCACCATGAACAACCACACTCCCGGCCCCCAAACTCCTATCAGCGCGCTTCAACCTAGTCCCTCACTCCCCCTACACCTACATCTAGGGGTGTAAATGAGCCGAGCCGAGCTCGAATTCACCTATGATTGAGCTCGGCTGATATTTTAAAAGTCGAGTTCGAGCCTGAACCCGAGCTATTGAAATCAAGGCTTGGGATCGGCTCATATGATATTTTACGAGTCCGAGCTCGAGCTTTATTCAAGTATCATTTTTCCGAACATTAATTAACTTCTAACATAATTTTTAAATTAAATATTTTATTTTAAGCTATTATATTTCCCGTTTATCAGCTTAAAATAACAATTTTTATGTTATTTTCTTTTCTAAACAAATATTATAATTAATGTATCATAAATTTGATATAAGTTAAGTAACACTATTGATAAAAGTTAAGTAATTTATAAAATAACGAGCTCAAATGAGTTTTCGAGCCGAGCCTTAGTGTGTTCAGGCTCGGCTCGGTTTAGGCTTAGCTTGGCTCGAGCCCGAACTCAAGCTCAGTTTGACCGATCTCGAGCCGAGCTTTGACCGAGCCAATTCCGAGGGCTTGTCGAGCAGGGTCAGCTCATTTACAGCCCTACCTACATCATCATCACCCTCCAAACCAAGCCCCTCCCAAACCCGATGAGCAACCCCACAGTCCCTAAAAAGATGAAGACTCGACTCAACCGAAGAATTACAAAAAGAGGAAAAAGAAAACTCACCTCGTACTCGAGTGGCAATGTTTGCTCTTGTCGCTAAAGCTTCGCTGCACAACTACCAAAAGAAGAGTTTCACTCTAGGCCAAATCGGGATTTTCCAGAGCCTGCTCCATAACCACGTCTCCCTTTCCCATTTAGAAGCGCCCCACCTCCAATAGCTCACTCCGTCCAGCCATAATATAGTATGCCGATCGAACTGTAAAAATCCCATCCTTCTCCGCACTCCAATACCACTCATCATGGACCCTATTCGCACTAAGCCTTATGTTTTTAATCCTTTCACCCTCGAAAGGTGAAAAGAGGATGTCAATAAGGTTCACGTTCCACGCCCCTCCGTTATCACCCATAAGCGCTGCCACCATCATATCCTCCTGCCTCAGTACTTGTGGCGAAATAACCCAACCCGACTGGGTTCCCGGAACCTAAGCATTACCCCACACACGAGTGGATAACCCATCCCCTATTCTCCGTCGAAGATCGTCCTCTAGCACACCCCTGGCATCATGAATACCCCTCCAAGTATAGCTTGAATTATGACCCAACGCTGCCGACAAGAAATCACCATTAAAATAATGCGAGCTTTCATAACTCTTGCCCACAAACTCTGCATCTCCGTTGTCAGCCTCCAAGCTTGTTTACTGAGTAGCACAAGATTAAATAGTTTAAAATGACGGAAACTCATCCCACCCATCCCCTTCAGCTGGCATAACTTCCTCCACGACACCCAACTAATTCCCCGCTTCCCCTCCTCATGCCCCCACCAAAATAGAAAAATCATAGATGGAAGCTCATCCCAAAGAATTTTAAAAATACTCATAACATAGGTAGGGAGTGAATTGGCAACTGCCTTTAAGAGAACCTCCTTACCAGCCCTAGACAAGGTTTTCCCGCGCCAACTTTCCTATCTTTTGCTGAGCTTGTCTAGCAGAATATCGGTGAGCACTTTCTTAGACCGACCCACCACAGTAGGTAACCCCAAATATCACGCCTACTTCTCGACCTCAACAATACCCAAACTATTCGCCAGATTGCTCCGCTTTGTTCGCGGCACACCCTTACTGAAAGAAACCGTAGTCTTATTGTAATTCTACGGTTTTCTATATCTATGGGTGATGTGATCAATATTTGAGCATATTTAGTCCCCGAATTAGCCTCGTTCCTATGCTTTTTAGTGCATATTTGGGTCATTTACCATCTTTAGTCCTTTGTTTTGCATATTCTTTGAGGTTTTGTTTCCTTGGTAGGAGAGGAGTGCAAACCTTGCATTTTCATGACAAAATAGAGCTAAATTGATCGAATCTAATGACCAAGTTGTTGGAGCTTGTGTCCTACACAAATTAGTGTGATAACATTTGTAAATCTCTTACAGGTTCACAAGGGTATACTTCGTATTTTATCAGTTGATTAACGATTATCTAATAACGGTTGGCTTGCTAGAAAGTTTGACGTTATTATCATACTGATGGCGGTGATCAACTGGTCCCTAAAGGTCACACCTAAAGGATGTGTTTGAGAGATGTGGTTAGGGAAATGTAATCACATTGATGCCTTATACGACTAAACAGTTAGTCAATGTGTTGATGAAACGATTATTTAATGCTGATTAAATAATATTAGCTGAGACGAATTAACTGTCAATTCGTAAATTGAATATAATAAGTTATATTTAATTAATGTATATAAAGTTAGCTTGGACGAATTAATATGTTAATTCG
Source organism: Silene latifolia (assembly GCF_048544455.1). NCBI lineage: Eukaryota > Viridiplantae > Streptophyta > Magnoliopsida > Caryophyllales > Caryophyllaceae > Silene > Silene latifolia. Next base: position 215,439,440 of record NC_133538.1, on the reverse strand, counting down.
TAATTAAATGTAATCCGTTACATTTAATTAGCAAATTGTAAATATGCGATATTTATAATTAAAGGATATATTATACGATATTGTCATAATAAATTATTATTGACCCGTATTAATAAATTAACTGCAAGCTGTTGTGTGTAGACTTGTTAATACGGAATAAAATAAATGACAATTTAATTATACACTTTATATACATTTTTGTAAAATACCAAAATAAGAAGATTTAATTGCATTATTTTGGTAGGTGACAAAAACCGAAAATAAGAAGAAATATCCTCTTATTGTTTCGGTTGAAATGGGCCGAAATTAGGAGAGTATAAATCTCCCCTTGGATTTCTCTTTTTCGGTGTAAATAAGAGGAGTAGAGAGATGATTTTGCAACCCTAATTCTAACCTAATTCGTGCCTCTCATCAAAACACAAAAAAACGAAAAACCCTAACATTTTACATAAAATTGGGGATCGATTCTAGCAAAGAACAAAGGCATATCTCCTATCGTCTTGGGTGCAACTGATAGCAGAATATCATTGTGATATTGTTCATAGGCCATATTAGCTAGGACCGAAGGTTATTCCTTAATTCTCTATCTTTTTGTTTATGTAATTTATTTTATGACTCGCATTCATCATTATAAATCGTTATAATCCTTATAACTTATGGGAAGCATACAGATAATTCCCACAAGTGGTATCAGAGACAAGGCCACGAATTTTATTTTGATGATTTTCATAAAATGAATTTAAACAAGGGTTATTGAATCGAAAAAGAAAAAAAATACATGGCTGAAATTTTTTTTTATGCCGATTTAAAAAATTTTTTTCTGCCGTGTTTTTGTTCTTGTTTTGATGTTATATTTCCATTTTGATTTTTCATATTGTTGTTTTAATCAGTTAGAATGATTATATGAAGAATTGGTAGATGTTTGATTTAATGAAGATTAAGTTAAAATGTAAATGGAAATCGTCTTGTTGATGATGTTAAAATTTGTTTTTGCTATATAGTTTTTGGCATATACGGTTAATCATGTTTCATTAATTTATATGCTAATCTTGTTCTAATAGCAACTATAAACAATTTTGTTCATCTTAAATTTTTGTTTTAGGGCATAATGCCGAATTGAAAAGTTTTCTTTTAGGGTTGTTTTGTTTTTTTCAGCCGAGATAAGAAAAAAATTTTCTGTTTTTGTTTAGGGTTGTGAAGAAAGAAAAAAAAAAATCTGTTTTTTTTGTTCTTGCAATTGTGCCGCAAAAGAAAAAAAAATATAAATCTGTTTTCTGTTTTTTTTAATTGCCGAATGCACAAGAAAAAAAACGGTGTTTTTTTTTTCCTTGTTGCCGAGACCAAAAAAAAAAAAATTGCTTTCGTTTTTTTGTTTGTTTGTTTTGGCGAATATTAATTATACATTACATTTACAATGTATGATTAATTGTTGTGAAACAGTTCACAATTTTATGATACCTAATTATTTTAAAGAAGTTTAAAATATTTATGGATTAAATTCATATTACAAGTTTAATGTGAATTAAGATTGAAATTAATGTGATTAATTGAGGAATTGTCACTTAATTTGATCATTTAAATAGGTGGTTTGGATAAAATTAATCTACATAATTAAAGAATTGTTGTGCTCTAGACTGACAGAGGTTCTACCCCAGCTTGTTGATCAAAACCAGGGAGCTTTCATCCAACATAGGAGCATTCAGAAAAATATTTTGATATGCCAGGACCTCATCAGACTCTATGAAAGACTATCTCCTTCTCCCAGATGTATGTTTAAAATAGACTTACAGAAAGCTTATGACACAGTGGAATGGGTGTTTGTGGAAAACCTTATGAAGATGTTGAAGTTCCCTGAGGGTTTCAGAAGCAAAATTATGCAGTGTATAACTACTGCTTCTTTCTCCTTATCCCTAAATGGTGAATTGTTTGGATTTTTCCAGGGGAAGAGGGGATTGAGGCAAGGGGATCCCCTTTCGCCATTGATTTTTACGCTGTGTATGGATTACTTGACAAGGACCCTCAAATATGCCTCTAGTAACAATGACTTTGGTTTCCACCCTTTGTGCAAACAAATGAGAATAACTTGTGGGAAATAATCTGTATACTTCCCTTTAACATGAAGGATTATAACGATTTAACAAAATATGATCTAAGGTCATAAAATAAAATACGTAAACTAAAGTAAAAGGATTTAGAATTAACCTCAGGTCCTAGCAAAATTGGCCTAAGAACAATATCAAAATTGATATTCGCCTATTAGTTGCACCCAAGACGATCTGAGATATGCCCTTTGATTATGCTAGAAATCAATCTAAAATTTTCTGTAAAATTTTATTGTCTTTGTGTTTTGTGATGAGAAAGAGGAGGCAAGGTCAGAAAAAGCATTAGGTTAGAAATAATTCTCTACCTTTCTTTTTATATAGACCGAAATCTTGAATCAATTAGGAAAGAAATAACCTCCTAATTTTCGGCCAAACAGATCGAAAATAAGGAGTGTATTTTTCTTATTTTGGTCTTTCCAAAAATATATAAAGTGTGTTAAAATTGTCATCTAGTGAGGATCGAACCCATGACCTCTTGGTTTGTGTACCCTCACTATTACCACTATGACACATTCAACTTGTTGATATTAAATACAACTGATTATATTTAACTACAATTAACAGATTAATTCGTCCAAGCTAACATTATATATATTTAATTAAATATAACTTATTATATTTATTTTACGAATTGACAGTTAATTCGTCTCAACTTAATATTATTTAATTTTCATTAAATAATTATCTCATCAACACATTGACTAAATTTTTAGTCATTTTGGGCATCAATGTTATTATATTTCTATAACCACATTTCTCAAACACGTCCTATAGGTGTGACCTTTAGGGACCAGTTGATCACCACCATCTGTATGATAATAACGTCAAACTCTCTAGCAAGCCAACCGTTATTAGGTAAACGTTAATCAACTGATTAAATATACGAAGTATACCCTTGTGAACCTGTAAGAGATTTACAAATGTTATCTCACTAATTTGTGGAGGACACAAGCTCCAACAAACTCCCACTTGTCCTCACAAGTGTATGTGCGATAACCGATTCTCATATCCTTTAATAATTTCTCCCACTCAATGTAAAACAATTTGCAAATCCGAATTCATAAAGGTCGTATTTTACAAGCGATCAGTATCAAGAGTGGTTTTCCCGACTAGAGAGTAACTTAACTGATAAACGAATCAACATTCGAGCATGGCCATGCATTTCAGTTACTGTTGGGGCTGGTGTCCTCCACAGTTAGTGCAATGACATATAAATCTCTAAAAGGATCAAAGGGTATACTTTTGTATTATTATCAGTTGGTCCACGTTTATCAATAACGGTTGGCTTGCTAGATAAGTTTGACGTTATTGTCATACTGATGGCGGTGATCAACTGGTCCCTAAAAGTCACACCTATAGGATACGTTTTAGAGATGTGACGGTATGAAAATACAGTCATGTTGATGCCTAATATGACTAAGCGGTTAGTCGGAGTTATTGACTAATAATTAGTCAAACGCGATGTTGAGATAATTATTTAATACGGATTAAATAATAATGGCTAAGGTGAATTAAGCAGTTAATTCGTAAATTGAATATAAACGATTATATTTAATTAATGTATACTGAATTAATTAATTATACAATATTGTCATTGTCGGACAAGTATTAATATATCGACTGAGTCATGTTACTAGTTGATATTTTAATATCCGATGACGGATGACGATTTATAATTAAAACCCGTCATATACATTTTAGCGAAACGAGTCGGACCACAAGTTAAAATAAGGAGAAAGTGGAAAGCCCACTCCCTCCCTATGTCACGGTTTGGACGAGTGAAACAAAAGGAGAGGCTTTCTCTCCTTTTGACCTAATTCATTTCATTTGCACAAAAATTAGGTTTTTGGAGCATTTCTCTCTGAAAACCTAGATCTCACATCAGAAAAACTCACAAAACTCTCTCAATATTGCAAGGCATTTAGAGAGGAATTTCTAGCACAAGGGGCATAGTCTCAGACGGTCTTGGGTGCAACGATTAGGAGGAAATCTATTTTGATTTCTGTTCTTAGGCCGAAATTCACAGGACCCAAGGTTGATTCTTATACCTTTATCGTTTCTCTTGTTTTTTTTTCGTTTATGACAATTAATCACATGTTAAAATTGCATTATAGTCCTTAATTTTAAGGGTTTTATACGGATATTACCCTAAAAGTGGTATCAGAGCGAGGCCACGTAAATTTTTCATTGTGATTTTCATAAAACGATTTGAATCGATAATTTTTTTGCCTTGAAAACCGTGCGGCCGATCTGTTTTTATACACGGCTGGTTTTTTTTTTGTGCTATTGTAAACCGTGTCATGCGGTTACTGTCTGATCAGACGGTCGTTTTTTTTGTTTTGTTTTCGATTTGATTTTGCATATTGTTATTATAATTGATCTTTTTAGCAATATGTTATGGTTTTGACAATTGTAGATTTAATTCTATACGGATTAGGTTTAAATTGCAATTGGTTTTTTATCAAATCGATTTTGTTTTGCATTGTTGTTGCTCACGGTTTGAGCTGCTGAAAAAAAAAAAAATCTTTTTGATGTATTGCTCACGGTCCAGCCGTGAAAGAAGAAAAAAAAAATTTCGTGTTTTACTTTTTTTCGGCCATAAAATGCATACAATACGGATTTTGTGCACTCGCTTGATTGTGAAACGGTTCACACACGTACCATTTAGTTATTTTAAAGCGATTTAAAGTAACGGATTGTAATGGATTAAAATTAAGTTGATTAAAGCGGCTTTGTCACATAATTTTAATCGTTAAAAGGTGGTTTGGATAAATTTAACATAATTACGGAATTATGTCACGAATAAATTTTGTTTTAGTTGATGCATCTTTTATTTATCGTTACTTTTGAATGCCATGAATGTTTTTATTACGTATTTAATTTTACAAACGGTTGTAACTTAGTGTGGCCTTAGTAGAACGTGTTACCGTAATGATGGAACACGGTCTTGGTTGTATTTTGAGATCTCGCATCTCCGTTTTGGTTTTTTCTTTGTAATTACGGTTTTAATTTAGAATGTAAATAGGTTTATATTTTGTAAATTTTAAATTGTAATTTTGAGAAGACCAAAGATGGAGAATCGGATGCTCACTCCCGCTACATGGATCAAGATGGAACATCAAGACAAGCTTCTCGGGTCCAACAGTGGATTCCAAAGTTGTATTATGTTCATTTTGCTAGGATAGGCCACACTAGGACTTTTATTTACGTTTTGCATTTTTTTATGTTTTTCATCGTAACGATAGTTTGCATCATATTCCGCCTAAAACCAAACCACCTAATATTTGCATGAAAACTGACTCATATAGAGGTTACGCGTTAGTTTTCTTTAACATACAGATGTCACACGGTCTTTATAAGCCATCACCTAAGTTAATTCATTCACGTAATGCTAGTTTTTCGTTCACTTAAAATGAATTAAAACTAAGTTGATGGGATCTTCCTCGTATAACCAAAAATTGAGAATAGTTTTTATAGGTCAAACTCCAATGAATCCCTTCTTCGTCGGTAGGCATAATATGACCCCTTCTACGTCGGGTAAGTTGGAACTGATTGACCTATTTTATCTCAACACTATGGTCACTCGTACGATCCTGTGATCATGGTGGACTATAGATAGGATTTACGGAAATCTATCGACCAAGAGTTCTAACGGTAGAACTAGCTAAACAGTTGGCTTATCAATTTACGGAAATTGAGTCTTGGGATCATTTGTATAATTCTTGAGGTAGATCGATTATACAAGTGCAATGAGTCTACACGTTAAAAATGAATTTTAAATAGACTTCAATCACCACGATGAGTTGCTTATTTCGTTTTGTTTTTCCTTTCTTTTTCAGTGTAGATCACGATCATTTAAACCGCTAATAACATAATGGTGGCGTCTTGACGACCCAATGCCAAGTGCCACATTGGACCGTGAGTCCCGGCTTCGGATCTTCATGAATCGGATGAATCGGTCTACTCGATCAAGAATGATGGATCGAACTTCGCGGACGGGAGGCGGCATTACGGAATGCTTGTGACGGAAGCTCAAATATCTCGATCGAGCCCATCCCGCCAAACCCAGGCCCCACGGCTGGAGCTAACGAGATCGCCAAGTATAACGATTTCGCCATGGAAGCGGGTGCGATAAAGAACGTACTCAGTTTTGCAATGGAATCCAATTTGCAGAAACGCTTCATAGCTCAAGGTGCAAACAAGATTTTCACCACGCTCACTAAGGAATTCTCGAAAGCACCGAGAATCGTGACCTATGAGCACACCTGTCGCTTCTTTGAGGCGAAACTACAGAAGGGCCAACCGGTTAGCCCACACATTCTCAGCATGATTGAGAATGTCGAGAAACTGGAGGCACTTGATTGCAAGATCAGTGAGAACATCGTGATTGACCGCATGCTTCATTCACTCCACGATGGTTTTGCGCTCTTTAGAGCCAATTACTATATGAATGATTTGAAGAAAAGTCCTCATGCACTACACTCCCTTCTCGTACAGACCGAGAAGGACATGAAGTTTAGTGGGAGCCTGAAACAGGATGTTCTCGTTGTGTCAAACAAGGGCAAGGGTAAGGGCAAAGCTCAGCCAGACCTAGCAGTAGGTAAGCCGAAGTTTAAGAAGTCGGGATCAGGTAAGAGTGGGCCTGGTGAGTCGAGCACCTCATCAGGCGCGACAAAGAGCAAGACCGGTAACATGGAATGCCACCATTGCCACAAGACTGAGCATTGGAGGCGTACATGTCCTGTATACCATGAGGACATAAAAGCAGGTCGCGTTACTCCTGTTGGTATGTCTTCTTCTTCTTCTTCTTCTTTTATTCATATGATTGAGATTAACCACGCAAGTTACGGAACTTGGGTACTAGATACTGGTTGTGGTTCTCATCTGTGTAATCATGTGCAGGGGCTCCTAAACATCGAACCCCTCGTAAAGGGTGAGGTGGACCTGCGTGTCGGGAATGGAGCACGAGTGGCTGCCGTCTCGAGGGGAACATATGTGATCCAGCTTCCTAGCGGATTTGAGTTATTTTTATATAACTGCTATTATGTACCCAGTCTTTCTAAAAACATTATTTCAGTTTCTGCACTTGACAAACTTGGTTTTTCATTTGTAATAGAGAATAATAGCTGCATTTGTTCATTACACGATATGATTTATGGCAAGGCAGTCTCCATGAATGGAATTTATATTTTAGATCAGACCACCGAAATATTGCACGTAATGAATAAGAAGTTAAAGGTTGGTGACAAAGATCAAACGTATCTATGGCACTGCCGTATAGGACACATTAATGAGAAACGCGTTAAACAGCTCATACAGAATGGAGCTATCTCGACCTTTGATTTTCAATCATTTGGCACGTGTGAATCATGTCTCATTAGCAAGATGACTCGAATTTCCTTCAAAGGTGTTGGAATGCGCGCTGCTGACGTATTAGGACTCATACATACGGATGTGTGTGGACCTATGTCAATCACCGCACGAGAAGGCTATAGGTATTTTATCACTTTCACGGGCGATTTAAGTAGATATGGCTATGTCTACTTAATGAAGCATAAAAGTGAGTCCTTTGAGAAATTCAAAGAATACCAGAATCGGGTACAGAACCAACTGGGTAGAAAGATTAAAACACTACGATCGGGGCCGTGGTGGCGAGTATCTTTCACACGAGTTTGATCAACACCTTAAGGACTGTGGGATTGTCTTACAGTTAACTCCACCTGGAACACCTCAGTTGAATGGTGTGTCCGAACGGAGAAATTGAACACTACTTGATATGGTCCGATCCATGATGAGTCACACCGTATTGCCTGATTCATTGTGGGGTTATGCTCTTCGTCACCGCTCTAATACTTAACCGAAGTCCGTCTAAAGCTGTTGACAAGACTCCATATGAACTATGGAAGGGAACGGTCCCTAACTTGTCCTTTATACGGGTTTGGGGCTGCGAGGCTCATGTCAAGTGGAGACACGAGGATAAGCTCGGCCCGCGATCGGTCAAGACATACTTTATAGGTTATCCTAAAGGAACATTTGGTCATTACTTCTATTCGCCAACCGAACAACGTGTATTTGTTGCGGCTAGTGCGACATTCTTAGAGAAGGAGTTTCTCGAGAACGCGAAGAGTAATAGAACCTTCGAGTCTGTGGAGATTCCAACCAAATGCCGAGCAACCATTGGAGGAACCAGTTCCTTCAATCCCGGCTGCGGTTAATATTCCTGAGGAACCTAGGAGGTCGGGTAGAGTCTCTATTCCTCCGGACAGATACATTGGTATGGTCGAGGAACATGACATAGATGACATCCTACTCTTAACTAGTAGTGAACCCGCAACCTATAAAGGTGCCATGACTAGTTCCGACTCAAAGCTATGGCTTGAGGCCATGCAATTCGAGATGGACTCCATGTATGAGAACAACGTATGGGATCTTGTTGACTTGCCTGCTAAGGTTCGTCCCCTTCAATGCAAATGGCTTTACAAGATAAAGCATTCTGTGGAAGGTCAACAAGATATCTATAAAGCACGACTAGTTGCTAAAGGTTTCACCCAAGTGCCAGGTTTACATTACGATGAAATTTTTGCACCCGTAGTCATGCTGCGTTCCATTCGGATTATCTTAGCGATTGCCGCTTTTCATGACTATGAAATTTGGCAGATGGATGTGAAAACCGCCTTCTTAAACGGTTATTTGGAGGAAGAGTTGTACATGGTACAACCCGAAGGTTTCATCGATCCTGAACATCCTAAGAAAGTGTGCAAGCTTAAGCGTTCCATTTATGGACTTAATCAAGCTTCTCGGCGTTGGAATCATCGTTTCGACCAAGTGATAAAGGAAAATGGATTTACTCGATCGGTCGAGGAACCATGTCTATATATCAAGTCTAGTGGGAGCAAGATTTTCTTCCTAATATTGAATGTTGATGACATACTCCTGATTGGGAATGACATACCTCTCTTAACTTCGGTAAAAGTATGGTTGAAGAACCATTTCCAGATGAAAGATCTGGGTGAGGCACAAAGAATTTTGGGCATCCGTATCTATCGAGATAGATCACGTCGGATGTTATCTCTCAGTCAGGAGTCTTATATAGACAAGATTCTAGAGAGATTCAGCATGACTAACTCCAAAAAGGGGTTTCTTCCTATGGCTCCAGGGTGCATTTGAGCAAGTCTCGGCACCGAGAGACACGGAAGAGAAAGAGCGCATGACCCGGATTCCTTATGCTTCGACTATAGGATCAATCATGTATGCCATGATATGCACACGTCCGGACGTGGCATATGCATTGAGTATAACAAGTCGATTCCAACAAAGATCCAGGTGAATCACATTGGATGGTCACAAGAACATTCTTAAGTACCTACGGAGGACTAAAGATTGGGCATTGACTTATGGAGGCGATCAAAAGCTATGCGCAACCGGTTACGCAGATGCTAGCTTCCAAACAGATCGAGATGACTCGAAATCTCAGTCTGGATTCGTTTTCACTCTTAATGGCGCTGCAGTTAGCTGGAAGAGTTCCAAACAAAGTGTTACAAAGAGATTCTACGACTGAGTCCGAGTACTATCTTTGCGTCTGAAGGCCGCAAAGGAAGCGATATGGATGCGTCAATTATTACAAGGACTATCTGTAGTGCCTAGTTCGAATGACCCGATCACCATCTATTGCGACAATAGAGGTGCCATCTTCCAGGCTAAGGAGCCTAAGTCTAGCAACAAGTCTAGACATGTACAACGGAAAGCTCATCTAATCCGAGATTACGTGGAGCAAAAGGAGGTAGTGATAGAAAAGATTGCTACAGATGATAATATAACAGATCCTCTCACTAAACCATTACGACAAGATAAGCATGAAGGGCATGTTAATTCCATGGGAATTAAACGTGTTCCTGAGTTGTAGTACTCTTTTATGGATTAGATTAATTTTCTTGTGTACTCTATACGACATCATCGTTTTGACATTTATATATTTTGTTTTTCATGTGGAGTTGTATGACAATTTTTGAACACCACAAAGTGAACTGAACAAACATTATATTTTGGTCCTTAATTGGCCACGTGAGCTGATAACTCTGGCAATTATTTTGTGAAGTTGGTTGATCGTGGGTTCAACGAGCCATAAGTCAAACGGTTGACTGACCAATCACAGAGGCTAGTTATACGGATATCTCGTAGGACACAATTGTGACAACGACGTGGAGTCCTAAATATTTTATAACATTCGGTGCCAGGTCGTGGATAGGACCTCCATGGTGATCCTAAGAGTCGATTCTTTTGACTATCGACTGTCTCTTGAGATTAAGGCAGATTTTGGGTGACTTTGGTTTCTTTCTCACGGTCATCCGTAACAGGGGGCCAAGTAGATTTTTTCTGGGTCATTTCATGCTGTGCTTAGATCAGCAGGAGATGAGTTGAAGGAAATATTCAGCCTTTACCAGGTACTCGATATTTCTCAGGGCCACTCGAGGAGCTGTAAATGAAATGCATAGCCATGCTCGAATACGAATTCGTTTTCTCAGTTAAGTTACTCTCTAGTCGGGGAAACCACTCTAGATACAGATCGATTGTAAAATACGACCTTTGCGGATCCGGATCTGCAAATTCTTTTACATTGAGTGGGAGAAATTTTAAATGGATATGAGAATCGGTTATCGCACATACACTTGTACGGACAAGTGGGAGTTTGTTGGAGCCGGTGTCCTCCAGTTAGTGCGGATAACGTTATTGCACGTACACTTGTACGGACAAGTGGGAGTTTGTTGGGGCCGTGTCCTCCACGATTAGTGCAATGACATATAAATCTCTAAAAGGATCAAAGGGTATACTTTTGTAATATTATCAGTTGGTCCACGTTTATCAATAACGGTTGGCTTGCTAGATAAGTTTGACGTTATTGTCATACTGATGGCGGTGATCAACTGGTCCCTAAAAGTCACACCTATAGGATACGTTTGAGAGATGTGACGGTATGAAAATACAGTCATATTGATGCCTAATATGACTAAGTGGTTAGTCGGAGTTATTGACTAATAATTAGTCAAACGCGATGTTGAGATAATTATTTAATACGGATTAAATAATAATGGCTAAGGTGAATTAAGCAGTTAATTCGTAAATTGAATATAAACGATTATATTTAATTAATGTATATTGAATTAATTAATTATACAATATTATCATTGTCGGACAAGTATTAATATATCGACTGAGTCATGTTACTAGTTGATATTTTAATATCCGATGACGGATGACGATTTATAATTAAAACCCGTCATATACATTTTAGCGAAACGAGTCGGACCACGAGTTAAAATAAGGAGAAAGTGGAAAGCCCACTCCCTCCCTATGTCACGGTTTGGACGAGTGAAACAAAAGGAGAGGCTCTCTCTCCTTTTGACCTAATTCATTTCATTTGCACAAAAATTAGGTTTTTGGAGCATTTCTCTCTGAAAACCTAGATCTCACATCAGAAAAACTCACAAAACTCTCTCAATATTGCAAGGCAATTAGAGAGTAATTTCTAGCACAAAGGGCATAGTCTCAGACGGTCTTGGGTGCAACGATTAGGAGGAAATCTATTTTGATTTCTGTTCTTAGGCCGAAATTCACAGGACCCAAGGTTGATTCTTATACCTTTATCGTTTCTCTTGTTTTTTTTCGTTTATGACAATTAATTGTAACGCCCCGTAAATTTCGGACCGTTAATATATTTCGAAAATAATTAATTAATCAAGTAAAATTTGACAATAATGTATTTAAAGTAAAAATAATTCAAAGAAATATAATTTTATTATATTTTGGAGAAAAGTATTTATTTTGATAGTTTTGAAATGTTTTAAAATAGTTTAAACCGTGTAAAATCTTTTATTTCGAAATAAGGGCGTATCGGGGGGAAAATGACAATTCGTGTGAACGTTGGGTAAACGAATTTGGAGATGGGTCGTATGAATACTCAATTTTATTGTAATCTCGTGTTTAAGAACTTTGGTCTTGACGGAATTTGCATTTGACTTACGGATTTAATTATTATTGAAACGAGTCAAAACCGACTCGAAAAATCCCGACTCAAACCCGACTCCCTCCTTTCCTTTCTCCCTTTCACGCATCAAACCCCTTCCCCTTTAGTTTTTTTTTCTGATTTTCCTTGCTTCCCACCGTCATCTTCAATCTCACAAAGACCAAAACACCATTTTTGGTAAAATCAAGCTCAAATTCACCATATCTCCTTCGTTTCTTGTCCGTTTTTCGCGAAATTTACCTTTCCGGAATCCCCTCGCCACGATCTACAACTTAGTATGTTCTAATTTCAGTTTTCATTAAGTTTTTTTTAGACCAATTTTCGGAAATTCGGTATTTGTGCTTAATTATTGTGTTTTTATTGTTTAATTAGGTGAAGATTTGGAAGACGAGTTCGGGGACTCGTATATCGTAGAGGATAGCGGCTAGTTGTTGTTAGGGTTTGGGTTTTGAGGTGCTAATTGCTCTTTTTCTAGCTTAAGGTAACATATTTCGAGTTACTCGACGGATTATCGTCACAATCTTTGTTGTTTTGGATGTTTTGTGATTTTTGGTTTAAGTAATAATTTTCACATGTTAAAATATGGTTGCATGCATGCTTAATTTAAGCCTTTTGGTTAGTTTAAGTTAGGATATGAGTAATGGAACGATTAATTAATGATTGGATGAGGTTAAAACGAGTTAAAATGAAGAAAAAACGGAAAATTAAGAGGTATAGGGTGACGGACAGTAGGCCGGCAGGCCGTGGCAGGCCCACGGCTAGCCCATGGTTGGCCCGGGTCGGTCCGTGCTTGTTTCGCGGGTTTTTGTACAATCTTGGTCTTTTCGGGCTAATTAATATTAGAATAGAATAAGTAACAAAAGGGTAGTAATTTGAATTGAATCATTCTAGTAATAAAATAATATGTTAATGGTAAAATTGTGCTTATATTAATAGTTATCACATGTTAGGATAGTTTACAAAATGAATTTTATAGCGATAATTGTAATGTTTTGTTGATTGTGCCGAAAACTGAGCCTTAGTCCCTTTGACCGATGCGATGTCGATTAATTGAGTGATTGGTCACCGCAATTTGACCCGTGCACGTCGCGGGTCAGGGGTTGCGGGTAAAAATTCGGTTGAATGATTTAGATAATCGCCCTTTTTCTTGTTTTAGGCCATTTATTATATCTCTATTTCACATGTGTAGTTAGTTGAATTTAAATAGCTTCTTATTTAGTTAGTTGAATTTAAATAGCTTCTTATTTTGTAGTAATGGCCCTAGATTCCCCTAAAGCCTTTAATATTGTTAAAATTGCTAGAATTGGAAGTTGGTATTGAATTCTTATTGAGGAACTGTTGGGATTGTATGTTGTAAATAGACATTTATATAGCTTTCACATGATAGAATGTTAGAATTTATGTTGGTAAGTAGGACTTTTTGCCCTCTTAAGGTTAAGTGGGTGTCTTACTTGACTTATGTGGTGAGTCTTGGGTGGTGTGGGCTAAAATATTCAAGCCGGACTAGTGTGACTAGGTCCTAGGTGAGTATTTCGGCCTTCATCATAGATAGGTCTTTATAGTCTTTGACGAGTATATGTTCACTGCTTGATAGCCTTTGTGTTCCTGACTAGTGGATGTTTATCCAAGTTGGGGCATGACCTCAGGTACTTATTTTGATAGTATGGGGTCAGCTTAAGTACTAGCCGACCCTTCGGTGGTGTCCTTAGGGTACTCACTTCACTTTGTTTTAAAAAAAGTTGTGAGTCTTGGGTGCGGTGGTGTGTATCCGCATGTCTAGGTCTCCAAGATTTTAGGCTAGGGTTGTGTTGTCTCTTGGCCATGTTTTCTTAATAGTAACCGCTGAGCCAAGATACCGGTTCGATTACCTTCCCTACCTCGTGGTATAGACTTGAGTTACAAAGTGACTATTGACGGGACTAAGAACTTATGCCTGTCTTTGATATATTGTCCTTTCTTGTTTGATGATTCTATGAATCATAGAGGGTGAGATGCAAGCCGGCTATGGTTGATAGAGTTTGGATTACAATTTGTTATATGATTCACATGATAGTTAGTTTGGTCAGTTTGGGGGTCATTTGTTAGAATACATGATAAGTAAATGGTTTATCAAATTGTTTACATGTTACATTACATGTTACATTAATTTTGACGATTCGTGGCTGGGAGGACTCGAAGTTACTCCCCACTGAATTGTGGCTTTCGTGTTTGTATAAAATGCGATTGACAGGTTGTTGATGCTTAGTTGGGGTCACAGACGGCTAGTGAGCAAGGAACCTTGGACCTAGTTTTGGCTATTTTATTAGTAAACCTTTTACACTTTTGGTTTGTATATTATTTGAAGGGACATATGTCTCCCTTTTTCTATTTTGGGTTTGTATCATTCTACTTTCTATTTAGCTATGGCATGTAAATTAGTTTATCAGTTGTTGCAGGGTTTTTGACACTCTTCTTGAGTTGGAATTGGTTGTGAATGGTTTAGTTAGAAAAATTTTTGAAATTGCAGGTTTTTGGACTAGTTGAACCATTTACAAACATATCCTACCAGTTTTTCCGTAGAATTTACGTATATAACTAAGGCTAGATTTAAGGGTGTCACAGTTGGTATCAGAGCCTATTGCTCCCGATGCACGTTTGTGCACCCCACTTAGGATCACTTGACCTTTAAATAATAAACTTGAGAGATGGGTAGGATGGGTAGAATTAGGATTTTATGTGGTAGTCTGTTTGTGATTGCTAATTGTTAGGTTTGTTGATTGTTAGTTATTAGTTTTGGTGCCACTAAAGGTTGGTTATGCCAAATGTAGAATGCTTCCACTTTCTTGATATTTCTTTTCGTATTCAGTGTATCTTACCTTAATCTTCCATTTTCGTTGGTCATTCGTTTTTCAAATTCCTATTATCTCGCCTAGGTAACTACCTTTCAATTCTTTCTCCCGTTTCATCTTAGGTTCGTTTTCTTCTTATAATAAAGTCCATGTGGACACCTTCCTTTTATACCGCAGGATAGTTCCCTTGTTCAAGAGAACCCAGTTTTGAGAGAATGTATCATTGGAGGGCGTGAACGAGTGGAGAAATTGATTGTTTAAGGTTTGAGTTGTATAGGAGAATATAATTTGGGATCCTTTGGGTAGTCTTGTTAGTTGTGCTTGATATGAGAATTTAGTGAATTGAGAAATACCTTGGGATTTATGTCTATAGAGAGCTTGTTTGTTATAGATGATTAAGCATGGGTACTACCTTAGCACATAAGATGGAATGAACCTAAGCTACTTTATTTGAGAGTCTCGATATTTCTTGTGGAGAATTAAAGGTATGATAGTTAGCCCTAATCCTTGTGGGCCTTGAAAGGAATACAATAGGACATTGATGTTGCTTAATGGATTGGTATTGTACTTTGGAATTAGTTAGTTTGTTAAACCTTTTAAGTTGACCAAGTCTAGTATAGAGTAGCCCTTGTTGACCTTATAAAACATATCTGAATTTGGGAATTTTGGTGGAATGTTGTTCGATATAGTTCGTGAGTTCAAGGATGTGATTCCAATTTATGGTATCGGAAACTAGAAGTATTAAGTGGTGAGATGATGGAGTAAACAAGCCAGGGTACTTGGAGATGACATAGTAAGTGAAGTTCAATGACGAGAATTGTAAAGGAGATACTTTGGGACATGGATGGTAACAAATGAATTTGTGTGGTGAATTGATTTTGGCTCTTAGAATCAATTGAGTTGAGGAATACCTACCATTGTGGAATCCTTGTTAGTCCTACGATGTAGTAGACATTTAGGGCTTTGTTGAGCACCTTAGTGAAGTAACCTTATCATATCGATCATAAGCTTTGATGAGTGTTTAGTAAGCGGTAACCCTTTCATTGTGCCGCTTCTATTTTCTTTTCCTTCTCTCTAACGTTCGTTGAACCTTGTTTTTATGCCGAATTTTACGTATCTTCTTCTTGCCCGAGATATCTTCTTAACTTGAATACCTCTTATTTATGTCAACCGTTATCTTTACGGACCGACTCCTTAGTTTCCTAATTTATCAGATTCATGCACCCTTCGGAAATGTTTTACCGTTTCTCTATCACTCCTTATCTCCTTAGTATAGTTGGTACCTTGTTGACCATGTTTACAGAGTTAGTGAGATGTGACTTGAGGATATAGGATTGATTAAGTAGCCGAGTTGGGTTTGGCTTCCATAATCACTTGGGCTATGAGGGTTTGATAATGTATATGTTACCGTGTGAGAAATGTAAATGTGGGATTATTTGTTGGTTTTAGTAAGTGATATCGATTACTACCTTGTTTTGAAATGAGAACCTTGTGGAATATTTGAGGAACCTTCTCTTGGAGTTTAGAGCATGGTATTGGGACTCTTGATTGAAGGTTTACTTTTTGAGGAACCCATAGTTGACACTAGTGGGATATAAATACAGCTTTGTTGGAAGTCTTGACCTTAGGCTTGTGAAAGTCGTTTCGGGATGTTTGAGAATTTGGAGCGTTGAGATCACACTTATAGTGAAATATCTTGTTCCAGGGAATATGTTAGGAAGAAGTAACATAAGCGATTGAGGAGACTCTTGGGAGTGATGTTGTTATTGGAGATATGAGTGTCTGGCGTTTCCTTGGTGTCTAATCTCCCTTCTTCCTTGATCATGAGCGTTACCGCTCATATCTCTCTTCCTTACATCATCATACTCCTCTCGTAAGTTTGATGTTGGTAACCTATGAAACTCTATCTTTGACATCCTTGTAATTATGACTTCAATTCTTACCCCATAAAATTCATCATAGCTCTTTTTGATCAGTTAAGCTTGAATCCTTTTAGCATACCTGCTCCTATGATGTCTAAGTTACTTTTCACTTCGGGGAATTTCTAAATATTTCAAGCTACCAGTTTCGATTCATTCTTGAAAGTTTATGTCACTTCTGCAAACCTAACCTATTTTTAAGGATTTGAAAATGAAATTTTGATTTATTTCCGTAAGGTATTCCTTTTTCTTACTTTTGTTCCGAGTTACTAAGCCGTGTTTAAATCATAATTAGTAAAGATAGTATTCTTATTATAGAACTTTAAACTGAAATTTTGAAAATACTTTTATGATTTTCAATGGTTTTAACATTAGTGAATGTTGAATCTCGTTGTTGGTGACGTCCCAATAATGGGTTTTCTCATTTATTGGTGTAGAAATATTTTTATATCTTGAGATGAATATGGATGTTCTTGTCTGATCAACAAGAGTATCACTGTTTCATTGAAAAGATACCTATATTTTCTTATAACTATAATTTCTCCTTCTAAGTTTCGAGGGCGAAACTTTTTAAAAGGAGGGGTGATTGTAACGCCCCGTAAATTTCGGACCGTTAATATATTTCGAAAATAATTAATTAATCAAGTAAAATTTGACAATAATGTATTTAAAGTAAAAATAATTCAAAGAAATATAATTTTATTATATTTTGGAGAAAAGTATTTATTTTGATAGTTTTGAAATGTTTTAAAATAGTTTAAACCGTGTAAAATCTTTTATTTCGAAATAAGGGCGTATCGGGGGGAAAATGACAATTCGTGTGAACGTTGGGTAAACGAATTTGGAGATGGGTCGTATGAATACTCAATTTTATTGTAATCTCGTGTTTAAGAACTTTGGTCTTGACGGAATTTGCATTTGACTTACGGATTTAATTATTATTGAAACGAGTCAAAACCGACTCGAAAAATCCCGACTCAAACCCGACTCCCTCCTTTCCTTTCTCCCTTTCACGCATCAAACCCCTTCCCCTTTAGTTTTTTTTTCTGATTTTCCTTGCTTCCCACCGTCATCTTCAATCTCACAAAGACCAAAACACCATTTTTGGTAAAATCAAGCTCAAATTCACCATATCTCCTTCGTTTCTTGTCCGTTTTTCGCGAAATTTACCTTTCCGGAATCCCCTCGCCACGATCTACAACTTAGTATGTTCTAATTTCAGTTTTCATTAAGTTTTTTTTAGACCAATTTTCGGAAATTCGGTATTTGTGCTTAATTATTGTGTTTTTATTGTTTAATTAGGTGAAGATTTGGAAGACGAGTTCGGGGACTCGTATATCGTAGAGGATAGCGGCTAGTTGTTGTTAGGGTTTGGGTTTTGAGGTGCTAATTGCTCTTTTTCTAGCTTAAGGTAACATATTTCGAGTTACTCGACGGATTATCGTCACAATCTTTGTTGTTTTGGATGTTTTGTGATTTTTGGTTTAAGTAATAATTTTCACATGTTAAAATATGGTTGCATGCATGCTTAATTTAAGCCTTTTGGTTAGTTTAAGTTAGGATATGAGTAATGGAACGATTAATTAATGATTGGATGAGGTTAAAACGAGTTAAAATGAAGAAAAAACGGAAAATTAAGAGGTATAGGGTGACGGACAAAGAGGCGGGCAGGTGTGGCAGCCCACGGCTAGCCCATGGTTGGCCCGGGTCGGTCCGTGCTTGTTTCGCGGGTTTTTGTACAATCTTGGTCTTTTCGGGCTAATTAATATTAGAATAGAATAAGTAACAAAAGGGTAGTAATTTGAATTGAATCATTCTAGTAATAAAATAATATGTTAATGGTAAAATTGTGCTTATATTAATAGTTATCACATGTTAGGATAGTTTACAAAATGAATTTTATAGCGATAATTGTAATGTTTTGTTGATTGTCTTAAAACTCGAGCCTTAGTCCCTTTGATCGATGCGATGTCGATTAATTGAGTGATTGGTCACCAGCAATTTGACCCGCACTGCCGCAGGTGGGGTTGCGGGTAAAAATTCGGTTGAATGATTTAGATAATCGCCCTTTTTCTTGTTTTAGGCCATTTATTATATCTCTATTTCACATGTGTAGTTAGTTGAATTTAAATAGCTTCTTATTTAGTTAGTTGAATTTAAATAGCTTCTTATTTTGTAGTAATGGCCCTAGATTCCCCTAAAGCCTTTAATATTGTTAAAATTGCTAGAATTGGAAGTTGGTATTGAATTCTTATTGAGGAACTGTTGGGATTGTATGTTGTAAATAGACATTTATATAGCTTTCACATGATAGAATGTTAGAATTTATGTTGGTAAGTAGGACTTTTTGCCCTCTTAAGGTTAAGTGGGTGTCTTACTTGACTTATGTGGTGAGTCTTGGGTGGTGTGGGCTAAAATATTCAAGCTGGGACTAGCTATGACTAGGTCCTAGGTGAGTATTTCGGCCTTCATCATAGATAGGTCTTTATAGTCTTTGACGAGTATATGTTCACTGCTTGATAGCCTTTGTGTTCCTGACTAGTGGATGTTTATCCAAGTTGGGGCATGACCTCAGGTACTTATTTTGATAGTATGGGGTCAGCTTAAGTACTAGCCGACCCTTCGGTGGTGTCCTTAGGGTACTCACTTCACTTTGTTTTAAAAAAGTTGTGAGTCTTGGGTGCGGTGGTGTGTATCCGCATGTCTAGGTCTCCAGAGATTTTAGGCTAGGGTTGTGTTGTCTCTTGGCCATGTTTTCTTAATAGTAACCGCTGAGCCAAGATACCGGTTCGATTACCTTCCCTACCTCGTGGTATAGACTTGAGTTACAAAGTGACTATTGACGGGACTAAGAACTTATGCCTGTCTTTGATATATTGTCCTTTCTTGTTTGATGATTCTATGAATCATAGAGGGTGAGATGCAAGCCGGCTATGGTTGATAGAGTTTGGATTACAATTTGTTATATGATTCACATGATAGTTAGTTTGGTCGGTTTGGGGTCATTTGTTAGAATACATGATAAGTAAATGGTTTATCAAATTGTTTACATGTTACATTACATGTTACATTAATTTTGACGATTCGTGGCTGGGAGGACTCGAAGTTACTCCCCACTGAATTGTGGCTTTCGTGTTTGTATAAAATGCGATTGACAGGTTGTTGATGCTTAGTTGGGGTCACAGACGGCTAGTGAGCAAGGAACCTTGGACCTAGTTTTGGCTATTTTATTAGTAAACCTTTTACACTTTTGGTTTGTATATTATTTGAAGGGACATATGTCTCCCTTTTTCTATTTTGGGTTTGTATCATTCTACTTTCTATTTAGCTATGGCATGTAAATTAGTTTATCAGTTGTTGCAGGGTTTTTGACACTCTTCTTGAGTTGGAATTGGTTGTGAATGGTTTAGTTAGAAAAATTTTTGAAATTGCAGGTTTTTGGACTAGTTGAACCATTTACAAACATATCCTACCAGTTTTTCCGTAGAATTTACGTATATAACTAAGGCTAGATTTAAGGGTGTCACATAATCACATGTTAAAATTGCATTATAGTCCTTAATTTTAAGGGTTTTATACGGATATTACCCTACAGTTACAACTCCTCGAGTGGCCTGAGAAATAACTATACCTGATAAGGGATGGATATTTTCCTCAACTCGAATCCTGCAGACGTAAGCACAGTATGAAATGACCCAGAAAAAATCTACTTAGCCCCAGTTACGGTAGACCGTGAGAAAGAAACCAAAGTCACCCAAAGACTGCCTTAATCTCAAGAGACAGTTGATGGTCAATAGAATCGACTCTAGGTACACAATGGTTGTCCTATCCACGACCTGGCACCGAATGTTATAAAAAATTTAGGACTCCATTACGTTGTCACAAAAAGTTGTCCTACGAGGTATCGTCATAATCTCGTATCTGTGATCGATTAGTCAACCGTTTAACTTATGGCTCGTTGAACCCACCATCAATCGACTGCACAATATAATAGCCGGAGTTATCAGCTCACATTGGCGATTACGGACCAAAGCAAATATAATGTAATTCAGTTCACTTTGTGGCGTTCAATGTTGTCAGTACAATCCACATGAAAAACAAAATATTATATATATATAAAACGATGAAGTTATAAATAATATATGAAAAAGATAATGTATCAAATCCATAATCAAGTACTAAAACTTAGGAACATGTTTGATTCCCATGGAATTAACATGCCCTACATGCTTATCATAATTCAACGGTTTGGTGAGAGGATATGCGATGTTATCATCCGTCGCAATCTTGTCAATCACTATCTCTTCTTGCTCCACGTAATCACGGATCAGGTGAGCCTTCCGAAGTACATGTCTAGATTTGTTGCTAGACTTTGGCTCCTTAGCCTGGAAGATGGCACCTCTATTGTCACAATAGATGGTGATCGGGTCATTCGAACTAGGAACTACCGAAAGTCCAAATGACGCATCCATATCGCTTCCTTTGCTGCCTCCGAAGCGGCATAGTACTCGGATTCAGTAGTAGAATATGCTACAACACTCTGTTTTGAACTCTTCCAGCTGACCGCAGCACCATTAAGAGTGAAGACGAACCAGGACTGAGATTTTGAATATCTCGATCCGTTTGGAAGCTAGCATCTGCGTAACCGGTTGCGTATAGCTTAGTATTGCCTCCATAAGTCAATACCCAATCCTGAGTCCTCCGTAGGTACTTGAGGATATTTTTGATCGCTATCCAAAGGTGTCTCACCGGAGTCTTTTGGTACCGACTCGTCATACTCAATGCATATGCCACGTCCGGACGTGTGCATATCATGGCATACATGATCGATCCTATTGCAGAAGCATAAGGAACACGACTCATGCGCTCAATACCTTCAAAGCGTCGTGGGTGATCGAGACTTGCTCAACCGCATCCCCGGCGTCATAGGAAGGTTCCCCTTCTTGGAGTTGGTCATGCTGAACCTCTCAAGAACCTTATCTAGATAAAACTCCTGACTAAGTGATAACGTCCGTCGTGATCTATCTCGGTAGATACGGATTCCCAAAATACGCTGTGCCTCACCCAGATCTTTCATCTCGAAATGGTTCTTCAACCATTCTTTAACCGAAGAAAGGAGAGGAATGTCATTCCCAATCAAGAGTATGTCATCGACATACAATATCAAGAATATAATCTTGCTCCCACTCGACTTGATATATAAGCATGGTTCTTCGACCGATCGAGTGAAACCATACTCTTTTATCACTTGGTCGAAACGATGATTCCAACTCCGAGAAGCTTGCTTAAGTCCATAAATGGAACGTTTAAGCTTGCATACTTTCTTAGGATGTTTAGGATCTATGAAACCTTCGGGTTGCACCATGTACAACTCTTCCTCCAAATAACCGTTTAAGAAGGCGGTTTTCACATCCATTTGCCAAATCTCATAATCATGAAATGCGGCAATCGCTAAGATTATCCGAATGGAACGTAGCATGACTACAGGTGCAAAAATCTCATCATAATGCAATCCTTGCACTTGAGTGAAACCTTTTGCCACAAGTCGTGCCTTATAGATATCTCGTTGCGCGTCTACGTAACGCTTTATTTTGTAAAGCCATTTGCATCAGAGAGGTTTTACCTTATTAGGTAAATCAACTAGATCCCATACGTTATTCTCATACATAGAGTCCATCTCGGATTGCATGGCTTCGAGCCGTAGCTTTGAGTCGGAACAGGCCATAGCACTTTTATAGGTTGCGGGTTCATTACTTTCTAGAAGTAAAACATCATTCTCCTCGACCATACCAATGTATCTGTCCGGAGGATGAGAGTCTCTACCCGACCTCCTAGGTTCCTCAGAATATTAATCGATTGTATCATGGTTGGAGGTACAACTTCCTCCATCTGTTCCTCGGTTGTTGGTTCTGGAATCTCCGACAGCTCGAAGGTTCTATTACTCGACTTGTTCTCGAGAAATTCTTTCTCTAAGAACGTCACACTAGCCGCAACAAATACTCGATGTTCGGTAGGCGAATAGAAGTAATGACCAAATGTTCCTTTTTGATAACTTATAAAGTATGTCTTGACCGATCGCGGGCCGAGCTTATCCTCGTGTCTCCACTTGACATAAGCCTCGCAGCCCCAAACCCGAATAAAGGACAAGTTAGGTACCGTTCCCTTCCACA
Source organism: Silene latifolia (assembly GCF_048544455.1). Taxonomy (NCBI): domain Eukaryota; kingdom Viridiplantae; phylum Streptophyta; class Magnoliopsida; order Caryophyllales; family Caryophyllaceae; genus Silene; species Silene latifolia. The sequence goes on along the minus strand of NC_133538.1, from coordinate 215,416,400 downwards.
TTTCATATGGAGTCTTGTCGACAGCTTTAGACGGACTTCGGTTAAGTATAAGAGCAGCTGACAAAAGAGCATAACCCCATAATGAATCAGGCACTACGGTGTGACTCATCATGGATCGAACCATATCAAGTAAGGTTCGATTTTTCCGTTCGGACACACCATTTAATTGAGGTGTTCCAGGTGAAGTTAACTATAGAGCGATTCCACAGTCTTTCAGGTGTTGATCAAACTCATTTGAAAGATATTCGCCACCCCGATCTGAACAGAGTGCTTTAATCTTTCTACCCAGTTGGTTCTGCACCCTATTCTGGTATTCCTTGAATTTCTCAAAGGACTCACTTTTATGCTTCATTAAGTAGACATATCCGTATCTACTCAAATCGTCCGTGAAAGTGATAAAATATCTATAGCCATCTCTAGCGGTAATTGACATAGGTCCACATACGTCCGTATGTATGAGTCCTAATAGGCCACTAGCGCGCATTCCAACACCTTTGAAGGTGTGGGGTAATATCCGTATAATACCCTTAAATTTTAGGAGTATAACGTAGATTTAGCATGTGATTATTGTCATAAAACTAAAATACAAGAGAAACGATAAAGGTAAAGAATCAACCTCGGGTCCTAGTGCAATTCGGCAAAATGAACAGAAATCAACGTAGATTTCCTCCTAATTGTTGCACCCAAGACCATCTGAGACTATGCCCTTGTGCTAGAATGTATTCTCTAATTGCCTTGCAATATTGAGAGAATTGTTGTGTGAGTTTTGCTAGATGTGAGATCTAGGTTTTTCAGAGAGAAAATGCTCCTCAAAACCCTAATTTTTGTTTCAAATGAATCATTAGGTTACAAAAGAGAGAGAGCCTCTCTTTTGTTTGCTCGGCCAACCGGGAGCCTTCATGGGGAAGTGGGCTTCCACTTCCTCTTAATTTTAACTCGTGGTCCGGCTCGAAAATGCTAAATGTATATGACGCGATTTTATTATAAATCGTCATCGGTTATCGGTTATCAAAATATCGTCTAGTAACATGAATTAGTCGATATAATAATACATGTCCGACAATGACAATATTGTATAATTAATTTATTCAATATACATTAATCAAATATAATCGTTTATATTTAATTTACGAATTAACTGCTTAATTCGCCTTAGCCATTATTATTTAATCCGTATTAAATAAAATATCTCAACATCGCGTTTGACTAATTATTAGTCAATGACTCCGACTAACTGCTTAGTCAACTTTGGCATCAACATGACTGTATTTTCATACCGTCACATCTCTCAAACGTATCCTATAGGTGTGACTTTTAGGGACCAGTTGATCACCGCCAACAGTATGACAATAACGTCAAACTTATCTAGCAAGCCAACCGTTATTGATAAACGTGGACCAACTGATAATAAAACAAAAGTATACCCTTTGATCCTTTTAGAGATTTAAATGTTATTGCACTAACTGTAGAGGACACCAGCCCCAACAAGCTCCCACTTGTCCGTACAAGTGTATGTGTAATAACGTTATCCGCACTAAATGGAGGACACAAATTAACAAACTCCCACTTGTCCGTACAAGTGTATGTGCGATAACCGATTCTCATATTCATTTAAAAATTTCTCCCACTCAATGTAAAACAATTTGCAGATCCGGATCCGCATAGGTCGTATTTTACAATCGATCTGTATGAAGAGTGGTTTCCCCGACTAGAGAGTAACTTAACTGATAAAACGAATCCGTATTCGAGCATGGCCATGCATTTCGATTCTGACTCCTCGAGTGGCCCTGAGAAATATCGAGTACCTAATAAAGGCTGAATATTTCCTTCAACTCAACTCCTTCCGAACTAAGCACGGATGAAATGACCCGGAAAAATCTACTTGGCCCCCCGTTACGGATGACCGTGAGAAAGAAACCAAAGTCACCCAAAATCGCCTTAATCTCAAGAGACAACGATAGTCAAAAGAATCGACTCTTAGGATCACCATGGAGGTCCTATCCACGACTTGGCATCGAATGTTATAAAACATTTAGGACTCCACGTCGATGTCACAATTGTGTCCTACGAGATATCCGTATAACTCGCCTCTGTGATTGGTCAGTCAACCGTTTTGACTTATGGCTCGTTGAACCCACCATCAACCAATGTCACAAAATAATTGCCAGAGTTATCAGCTCATGTGGGCAATTAAGGACCAAAATATTATGTTTGTTCAGTTCACTTTGTGGTGTTCAAAAATTGTCGTACAATTCCACATGAAAAACAAAATATATAAATATCAAAACGATGATGTCGTATAGAGTACAAAAGAGAATGAATCTAATCCATAAAAGAGTACTACAACTCAGGAACACGTTTAATTCCCATGGAATTAACATGCCCTTCATGCTTATCTTGTCGTAATGGTTTAGTGAGAGGATCTGCTATATTATCATCTGTAGCAATCTTTTCTATCACTACTTCCTTTTGTTCCACGTAATCTCGGATTAGATGAGCTTTCCGTTGTACATGTCTAGACTTGTTGCTAGACTTAGGCTCCTTAGCTTGGAAGATGGCACCTCTATTGTCGCAATAGATGGTGATCAGGTCATTCAAACTAGGCACTACAGATAGTCCTTGTAATAATTGACGCATCAAAATATCGTCATCGGTTATCGGTTATCAAAATATCGTCTAGTAACATGAATTAGTCGATATAATAATACATGTCCGACAATGACAATATTGTATAATTAATTTATTCAATATACATTAATCAAATATAATCGTTTATATTTAATTTACGAATTAACTGCTTAATTCGCCTTAGCCATTATTATTTAATCCGTATTAAATAAAATATCTCAACATCGCGTTTGACTAATTATTAGTCAATGACTCCGACTAACTGCTTAGTCAACTTTGGCATCAACATGACTGTATTTTCATACCGTCACATCTCTCAAACGTATCCTATAGGTGTGACTTTTAGGGACCAGTTGATCACCGCCAACAGTATGACAATAACGTCAAACTTATCTAGCAAGCCAACCGTTATTGATAAACGTGGACCAACTGATAATAAAACAAAAGTATACCCTTTGATCCTTTTAGAGATTTAAATGTTATTGCACTAACTGTAGAGGACACCAGCCCCAACAAGCTCCCACTTGTCCGTACAAGTGTATGTGTAATAACGTTATCCGCACTAAATGGAGGACACAGCTCCAACAAACTCCCACTTGTCCGTACAAGTGTATGTGCGATAACCGATTCTCATATTCATTTAAAAATTTCTCCCACTCAATGTAAAACAATTTGCAGATCCGGATCCGCATAGGTCGTATTTTACAATCGATCTGTATGAAGAGTGGTTTCCCCGACTAGAGAGTAACTTAACTGATAAAACGAATCCGTATTCGAGCATGGCCATGCATTTCGATTCTGACTCCTCCTCGAGTGGCCCTGAGAAATATCGAGTACCTGATAAAGGCTGAATATTTCCTTCAACTCGACTCCTTCCGAACTAAGCACAGCATGAAATGACCCAGAAAAAATCTACTTGGCCCCCTGTTACGGATGACCGTGAGAAAGAAACCAAAGTCACCCAAAATCTGCCTTAATCTCAAGAGACAGTCGATAGTCAAAAGAATCGACTCTTAGGATCACCATGGAGGTCCTATCCACGACTTGGCATCGAATGTTATAAAACATTTAGGACTCCACGTCGATGTCACAATTGTGTCCTACGAGATATCCGTATAACTCGCCTCTGTGATTGGTCAGTCAACCATTTTGACTTATGGCTCGTTGAACCCACCATCAACCAACGTCACAAAATAATTGCCAGAGTTATCAGCTCATGTGGGCAATTAAGGACCAAAATATTATGTTTGTTCAGTTCACTTTGTGGTGTTCAAAAATTGTCGTACAATTCCACATGAAAAACAAAATATATAAATATCAAAACGATGATGTCGTATAGAGTACAAAAGAGAATGAATCTAATCCATAAAAGAGTACTACAACTCAGGAACACGTTTAATTCCCATGGAATTAACATGCCCTTCATGCTTATCTTGTCGTAATGGTTTAGTGAGAGGATCTGCTATATTATCATCTGTAGCAATCTTTTCTATCACTACTTCCTTTTGTTCAACGTAATCTCGGATTAGATGAGCTTTCCGTTGTACATGTCTAGACTTGTTGCTAGACTTAGGCTCCTTAGCTTGGAAGATGGCACCTCTATTGTCGCAATAGATGGTGATCAGGTCATTCGAACTAGGCACTACAGATAGTCCTTGTAAGAATTGACGCATCCATATCGCTTCCTTTGCGCTTCGGACGCGGCATAGTACTCGGACTCGATCATAGAATCTGCTTTGTAACACTTTGTTTGGAACTCTTCCAATGATGATAGCGCCATTAAGAGTAGAAACGAATCCAAACCGAGATTTCGAGTCATCTCGATCCGTTTGGAAGCTAGCATCTCACAAATCGGTTGCGCATAGCTTTTGTTCGCCTCCATAAGTCAATGCCCAAGCTTTAGTCCTCCGTAGGTACTTAAGAATGTTCTTGACAGCCATCCAATGTGATTCACCTGGATGCTGTTGGAATCGACTTGTCATACTCAATGCATATGCCACGTCCGGACGTGTGCATATCATGGCATACATGATTGATCCTATAGCCGAGGCATAAGGAATCCGTGTCATGCGCTCTTTCTCTTTCCTGTGTCTCGGTGCCTGGGACTTGCTCAAATGCACCCCCGAGCCATAGGAAGAAACCCCTTTTTGGAGTTAGTCATGCTGAATCTCTCTAGTATCTTGTCTATATAAGAATCCTGACTGAGAGATAACATCCGACGTGATCTATCTCGATAGATACGGATGCCCAAAATTCTTTGTGCCTCACCCAGATCTTTCATCTGGAAATGGTTTTTCAACCATACTTTTACCGAAGTTAAGAGAGGTATATCATTCCATATCAGGAGTATGTCGTCAACATACAATATTAGGAAGACAATCTTACTCCCACTCGACTTGATATATAAACATGGTTCCTCGACCGATCGAGTAAATCCATTTTCTTTTATCACTTGGTCGAAGCGATGATTCCAACTCTGAGATGCTTGCTTAAGTCCGTAAATGGAACGCTTAAGCTTGCACACTTTCTTAGGATGTTTTGGATCGATGAAACCTTCGGGTTGTACCATGTACAACTCTTCCTCCAAAAAACCGTTTAAGAAGGCGGTTTTCACATCCATCTGCCAAATTTCATAGTCATGAAAAGCGGCAATCGCTAAGATAATCCGAATGGAACGCAGCATGACTACGGGTGCAAAAATTTCATCGTAGTGCAAACCTGGCACTTGGGTGAAACCTTTAGCAACTAGTCGTGCTTTATAGATATCTTGTTGACCTTCCACAGAATGCTTTATCTTGTAAAGCCATTTGCATTGAAGGGGACGAACCTTAGCAGGTAAGTCAACAAGATCCCATACGTTGTTCTCATACATGGAGTCCATCTCGGATTGCATGGCCTCAAGCCATAGCTTTGAGTCAGAACTGGTCATGGCACCTTTATAGGTTGCGGGCTCACTACTCGTTAAGAGTAGAATGTCGTCTATGTCATGTTCCTCGACCATACCAATGTATCTGTCCGGAGGAATAGAGACTCTTCCCGACCTCCTAAGTTCCTCAGGAATATTCACCGCAACCGGGATTGAAGGAATTGGTTCCTCCAATGGTTGCTCGGTATTTGGTTATGGAACCTCCGACAGCTCGAAGGTTCTATCACTCTTTGCATTCTCGAGAAATTCCTTCTCTAAGAATGTCACACTAGCCGCAACAAATACACGTTGGTGATTTGGTTTTAGGCGGAATATGATGCAATTACTAGCATGTGAATGAAAAGCGTGAAAAACGTAAAAAAAACAGTAAAAGTCCTAGTGTGGCCTATCCTATCAAAATGAACAATAAATACAAGTTTGGAATCCATACTTGGACCCGAGAAGCACTACTACAAATCCAGGCAACTACAACGCCCCTTTAACAACGATTATTCACGAAAATCACAATAGACGTTGTAGAATGTATGACGCGAATTTTACTAAACTTAATTACAACGGGTATGGTTATAAAAACCGTTGTTATTAGTTTTAACAACGGGTCACACATGCACAACCGTTGTTAATAATTTGGCGCAAAATTAGCGCAAAGTTAGTGAAAAGTAATCACAACGGTTACTTTTGTAACCCGTTGTTAAACATATTTGACAACGGGTGTTTTTTACAACCGTTGTTAAAACTTATTTGACAACGGTTGTTGTTTAATAACCGTTGTCAATACCTTTCATACTATAAACCACACAAACACAAGTCTGCTGCAGCCACAAAACACAACCCTTAGTACACAAACACAAACACAAACACAAACACAAACACAAACACAGCAGACAAACAAACACAAAACACACACTTTCTCTTTCTCTCTTTCTCATCGTCGCTTTATCTTCTCGCCACATCACTTGTTGATTTCATCGTCTCTTACATTCTGTATTTATCGGTAAATCTCGCCATCCTTTGTTAGTTTCATCGTCATTATTTTATTTTTCTATTTATTTCTTTTGCATGTATGTGTTTTTATCGACCATTATGTTATTTGTTTAAGTATTGTTCGCATAATTAGTTAGTAAAACAATGAAGAAGCAAGATGAAGAAGCAAGATAAACATAATTAATATATATATATATATATATATATATATATATATATATATATATATATATATATATATATATATTTATTTATAAATACATAAATTAAAAAAAAAAAATTACATATATAAAAATGCAATTCTTATATTTTCATAGAGGATCTTATTCTGCTATATCGTATCCGTCCTCTCCTCCTTGGCTATTTGGAGGTTCCGTTCGTGATTGCTATATCGTCATATAGCCGCAATCGCTCGCTTTGCTCCGTCAAGCCATCTTCTTTGGCGTGCTTGGTGCGGATCGAGCATCCGCAAGGTAGCTCCCCGAAAGTTTCCTCAATATGGAGGAACCGGCGGATGAAGTTGTTGTTGTTCTCGATCATAGTAAGAGTCTTAAGGATGAAATCATTCATTTTGTTGGAGTTTGGAGTTTGTTTTGAAAGATTAAGTAGAGTTATTTATTTGGAGTTTGTTTTAGCAGTTAGGGTTTGGAGATGTATATATTGAGATAATGGAAATGTTAGTTGAGATAATGCAATGTATTTATACTAAGCAATGTGTGGGTTGAGTTGTTTTTTAATTAATATATATGTTAGGAAGTTGTGCCATAATCATCATCATATCTCTCAATGCTGCTTCAAATCTTATTAGGCTAACCCTTCTCATTCCATATTGTCCGTTCATATGCACAGTGATGTCAGTAATAATGCATGCATCGGAATTCTAACGGGCCATAATTATGCATGCATCTAGTAATATTTAATTTTTTTTTTAAGAACAAACAACAACGGTTATTTACAAACAACCCGTTGTCTTTAGTTATAACAACGGTTTTGTATATTAAAACCCGTTGTTATAACTTTCCCCCCAAAATTGAGTCACACTTTCCACAATGGGTTTTGATACTTAAAACCGTTGTTAATAGTTTTAACAACGGTTTCCTTAAGAAAACCAACCGTTGTTAAAACCTTTTACAACGGACGCTTTAACAACGTCCGCTTTTTTATATTACAACGGTTTTTGACCGTTGTTATAGCCTGTATTTGTAGTAGTGAAGCTTGTCTTGATGTTCCATCTTAATCCATGTAGCGGGAGTGAGCTTGAATATTCATCTTTAGTCTTCTTTGAAATTACAATAATTAAAATTACATAATTGACCTATTAATTACATTCTAATTTCAAAACCCAAAACTAAAATAAAGGAGATTCGAGATCTCATAATTACATAAAAATTATGTTTCCTTCATTACGAAAACATAATTGACTAAGGCCACACTAAGTATTACAAATTACAACTGATTGCAAAATTAAATACGTAAATAAAATTCATTCATTCGATTCATTCAACATAATTAAAAGCATCAACTAAAATAAATTAAACATACATAATACAATAAATTAATTATGTTGATTAATTAATCCAAACCACCTATTTAAATTAAATTAAGTGACAATTCCGCAATTTAATCACATTAATTCATACATAATCCATATTAAACTTGTAATATGAATTCTATCCGTCAAAATTTTAAACTGCTTTAAAATAACTCGGTATCATTAAATTGTGAACCGATTCACAATAAATAATTGGCCAAAATAAAAAAAATCAAAATCCAATTTTTTTAAATTGGTCACGGCAAAAAACAGAATTTTTTTTTTCAGCTGCACGGCTGAAGATTTAAAAAAAAACCCTTTTCCTATTTTAATTTGGTAAATAGGAAAAACAAGGAAAAACTTTCCATAATTTTTTTCCCTTTCTATTTCGGTAAATAGGCAAATAAAAATTTCTATTTTTTTTTCTCTTTTTCTCGGTTTACCAAAAACAAAATTAAAATAATTTTTTTTTTCTTTTTCTTTTTTTTCGGTAAACCCTAAAAAAAACGGCCTTACCTTTTTTTTTTCTTTTTGCGGCAAGATGTCCTAAAACAAGATTTGATGACTAAATTGTTTACCTTTGCTATAAACACATGATTAGCATATGAAATAATAAACATGATCAATTTATATGCCAAAAACTATATAGCAAAACAATCCTTTTATCATAAACATGATGATTCCATTTAATTTTAACTTAATCTGCATTAAATAAAAAAACTACCAATTCTTCATATGATAATTTTAACTGATTATAAACTATAATATGAAAAATAGAATGGAAAAAAAAAATCATCAAACAGAAAAGAAAAAAAACGGCACAATAAAAAAATTTCGAATCACAAAAAAAGAAACCCTAATTTTTTTCGAAAATCAGGTTATGTTTACATACAATTTTTATGAAAATCATCAAGATTAAAATCGTAGCCTAGTGCTCTGATACCACTTGTGGGAAATAATCTGTATACTTCGCTTTAACATGAAGGATTATAACGATTTAACAAAAGATGATCTAAGGTCATAAAATAAAATACGTAAACTAAAGTAAAAGGATTTAGAATTAACCTCAGGTCCTAGCAAAATTGGCCTAAGAACAATATCAAAATTGATATTCGCCTATTAGTTGCACCCAAGACGATCTGAGATATGCCCTTTGATTATGCTAGAAATCAATCTAAAATTTTCTGTAAAATTTTATAATCTTTGTGTTTTGTGATGAGAAAGAGGAGGCAAGGTCAGAAAAAGCATTAGGTTAGAAATAATTCTCTACCTTTCTTTTTATATAGACCGAAATCTGGAACCAATTAGGAAAGAAATAACCTCCTAATTTTCGGCCAAACAGACCGAAAATAAGGAGTGTATTTTCCTTATTTTGGTCTTTCCAAAAATATATAAAGTGTGTTAAATTGTCATCTAGTGAGGATCGAACCCATGACCTCTTGGCTTGTGTACCCTCACTATTACCACTATGACACATTCAACTTGTTGATATTAAATACAACTGATTATATTTAACTACAATTAACAGATTAATTCGTCCAAGCTAACATTATATATATTTAATTAAATATAACTTATTATATTTATTTTACGAATTGACAGTTAATTCGTCTCAACTTAATATTATTTAATTTTCATTAAATAATTATCTCATCAACACATTGACTAACTTTTTAGTCATTTTGGGCATCAATGTAATTATATTTCAATAACCACATTTCTCAAACACGTCCTATAGGTGTGACCTTTAGGGATCAGTTGATCACCGCCATCTGTATGATAATAACGTCAAACTCTCTAGCAAGCCAACCGTTATTAGGTAAACGTTAATCAACTGATTAAATATACGAAGTATACCCTTGTGAACCTGTAAGAGATTTACAAATGTTATCTCACTAATTTGTGGAGGACACAAGCTCCAACATAACTTACTTGATGTTTGCTGATGATGTACTGCTGTTCAGTACGGGAGATGCAAATTCAATGATGCTACTTTTAAGATCCTTCTCTACCTTCTCTAATGCTACTGGACTTAGGGTTAGCCCTGCCAAGTCTAGTGCTTATTTTGGTGGAGTTCAGGACCAGTTGAAGCAAGAAATTATACAGGTTTCTAGTTTTACAGAAGGTAGTCTGCCATTCAGGTATTTGGGAATGCCCATCCAAACTACCAGACTGTAGAAGAAGGACTGTGATTATTTGGTAGAGAAGATATGTGCCAGGATTCATGGATATGGTGCTCGAAAATTCTCTTATGCAGGCAGACTGGTGATTGTTCAATCAGTTCTGAAAACTTTATGTGGGTATTGGGCATCACTGTTTGTGCTTCCAAAAGGAGTTATTCACAAAACTGAGGCTTTATGTAGAAACTTTCTTTGGGAAGGAGGAACTGAGTACAAAAGAGCTCCCTTAGTAGCTTGGGACAAAATATGCAGGGCAAAAGTAGAAGGTGGATTGGGGCTAAGGGACCTGGAAACTTTTAACAAAGCACTAGTTGCTAAGCTTGTTAACTGGGTGATGGAGAAAAAGGACACAATTTGGGTTCAATGGGTGGAATGCAACTATCTTAAGGGGCAGCAATGGATGGACTATTCTCCTAGTCCTAATTCTAGCTGGGTGTGGAGGAGAATTTGCAGGGTTAAAAATGAAATAGCCCCTGGATACACTGATGGAATCTGGCACCAGCAGGAGGGGTTCTCTTCTGCCAGATGCTATGACTGGCTGAAGGGGCAGGCTCCAAAAATGCTGTGGGAGAAGGTAGTCTGGACGGGGTGGAGTCTTCCCAAACACAACTTCCTGGGGTGGTTGTGGGCACATGGGGCTTTGCAGACAAAGAGTAAACTGCTGAACTATGGGGTGGTAGATGAAGATACCTGTCAGATTTGTGGAATGGGAAGTGAAAGTCAGGAACATCTATTTTTTGACTGCCCTTACAGCAGACGAGTTATACAGCAGGTTAAGCAGTCCAGTGGGATGGATATCCCTGCAACAAAGGCACTAGAATGGTGTGTGAACATGCAAGGGTCTACAGTACAAAAGGGGGTGCAGTATGCTATGGTGATCTGTGCAGTATATGTCCTATGGCAGCAACGTAATACTTGCAGACAAGAGATGGTTCTAGCTCGTCCTGAATGGCTAGAAAAAAGAATTTTAAATGATATGAAAGCTAGGATAAGGGAGAGAGATAAGAGTCATTTAAGCATATTTGATATAGAATGGTTAGAGAGCAAGAATCTTATGTAATATGATCATATGAGCATTGTACATTGACACCTTTTATTTAATATACTTACCTTTCACCAAAAAAAAAAAAAAAGAATTATGTCTTGCATGTTTAATTTTTATTTAGTTGATGCATTTTTAGTTGAATGAATCGTTAAATGGATTTATTTACGTATTTTTGCAATCGGTTGTAATTTGTAATACCTAGTGTGGCCTTAGTCAAAGTATGTTTTCTTAATGATGGAAACATAATTTTTAATGTAATTTGAGATCTCGTATCTCCGTTTGGTTTTCTTTTATTACGGTTTTGAAATTAGCATGTAAATAGGTTTATTATGTAATTTTAAAGAAGACTAAAGATAGAGATTGGAGCTCACTCCCGCTACATGGATCAAGATGGAACATCAAGACAAGCTTCTCGGGTCCAAGGATGGATTCCAAAGTTGTATTTAACGTTCATTTTGATAGATAGGCCACACTAGGACTTTATTTTGTTTTACGTTTTACCGTTCTTATTGCTTTTCATTCACATGTTAGTTAGTGCATCATTTTCCGCCTAAAACCAAACCACCTACTAAAATGCATGAAAATTGACTCATATAGAATGTATGTTAGTCTTCATAGACATACAGATGTCACACAGTTTAAGGCATCACCTTAGTTTATTCATTCACGCATGCTAGATATTAGTTCACTTAAAATGAATTAAAATAAAGTTGATGGGATCTTCCTCTAAAACGGAAATTGAGACTAGTCTTTATAAGTGCAAACAGCTATGAATCCCTTCTTCGTCGGTAGGCATAATATGACCTCTTCTACGTTGGGTAAGTAGTTTGTGTTGACTTAGTTTATCTCAACATTAAAGTCCGAAGAGTTTCTCGTGATTATGATGGACTAAAGATAGAATTTACAGAAATTTATCGACCAAGAATTCTAACAGTAGAATTAGCCAAAAGGTTGGCTTATCAATTTGCAGATAATTGAGTCTTGGGATCATTTATATAATTCTTGAGGGAGGTCAATTGTATAAATGCTTGAGTCTTCGCTTATAACAGTTTTGCATTAAGACTTAAAATCATAAACGATGCACATGCTTATTATTTTTATTTTTCTTTTCGCAGTGTATAACACGATTATTTTTGATAATACTGTTACAACAAATTGCTGGAAATAACGAAATCCCAATGCCGAGTGCCACACTTGGACGCGAGTCCTGGCTTAAAATTTTTATGGACAACATGAATCAGTTCACACGACTGAAAAATGATGGGTCCAACTTTGCGGACTGGGAGGCAGCACTACGGAATGCTGCCATTGATGACGGTAAGCTCAAGTACCTAACTGAGCCAATACCGGTAAACCCAGGCCCAAATGCGAGAGCTAAAGAGACAGTTACTTATAGTGACTTCGTTATGGAAGCGGGTGCGATAAAGAACGTACTCATCTTTGCAATGGAAACCAATTTGCAGAGACGCTTCATTGCCCAAGGTGCAAACAAGATTTTCACCACGCTCACTAACGAGTTCTCAAAAGCACCGAGAATCGTTACTTATGAGCATACCTGTCGCTTCTTTGATGCGAAACTCCAAAAGGGCCAACCGGTTAGCCCACACATTCTTAACATGATTGAAAATGTCGAGAAATTGGAGGCACGTGATTGCAAAATCAGTGAGAGCATAGTCATTGACCGAATGCTTCATTCTCTTCATGATGGTTTTGCCCTTTTCATGGCGAACTACTACATGAATGACTTAAAGAAAAGTCCTCATGAGCTACACTCACTTCTCGTACAGACCGAGAAGAATATAAAATTGAGTGGGAGCATGAAGCAGGATGTTCTCATGATTTTCAACAAGAGTAAAGGTAAGGGCAAAGCTCCAGGCAACCTAACTGTAGGTAAGCCAAAGTTTAAGAAGCCAGGAAACAATAAGAGTGGGCCTGGTGAGACTAGTGGCTCACAGGGCAAGGCAAAGAGCAAGGGCGGTGACATTGAGTGCCACCATTGTCACAAGACTGGACATTGGAGGAGGAACTGTCCCGTGTACCGTGAGGACATAAAAGCAGGCCGCGTCGTTCCTGTTGGTATGTCATCTTATATTCATATGATTGAGATTAACCATGCAAGTTTTGGAACTTGGGTACTTGATACTGGTTGTGGTTCTCATCTGTGTAATCATTTGAAAGGCCTAAGAAACATCACACCTCTCGGAAAGGGTGATGTGTGTGAGTCGGGAATGGAGCTAGAGTTGCTGCAGTCTCGAAGGGAACATATGTAATCCAACTCCCTAGTGGTTTTGAGTTATTTTTAAATAACTGTTACTATGTACCCAGTTTGTCTAAAAACATTATTTCAGTTTCCGTACTTGATAAGGACGGTTTTTCATTTTTAATAAAGGATAATAGCTGTATTTTCTCTTTCAATGAAATGATTTATGGCAAAGCAGTTTCCATGAATGGAATTTACATCTTAGATCAAACCACAGAAGTATTACACATGAATAATAAGAAATTAAAGGTTGGTGACAAAGATCAAACTTATCTATGGCATTGTCGAATGGGACACATAAATGAGAAACGTATAAAGAAACTCGTCGATAATGGGACTATTCCCGCATTCGATTTTTCTACATATGACACGTGTGAATCATGTCTCATTGGCAAAATGACTCGAATTTCCTTCAAAGGTGTTGGAATGCGCGCTAGTGACCTATTAGGACTCATACATACTGATGTTTGTGGACCTATGTCAATTACCGCTAGAGATGGCTACAGATATTTTATCACTTTCACGGACGATTTGAGTAGATACGGATATGTCTACTTAAAGAAGCATAAAAGTGAGTCCTTTGAGAAATTCAAGGAATACCAGAACAGGGTTGAGATGTTGGAGCTTGTGTCCTCCACAAATTAGTGTGATAACATTTGTAAATCTCTTACATGTTCACAAGGGTATACTTCGTATTTAATAAGTTGATTAACGATTACCTAATAACGGTTGGCTTGCTAGAAAGTTTGATGTTATTATCATACAGATGGCGGTGATCAACTGGTCCCTAAAGGTCACACCTAAAGGATGTGTTTGAGAGATGTGGTTATGGAAATGTAATCACATTGATGCCTTATATGACTAAACAGTTAGTCAATGTGTTGATGAGACGATTATTTAATGCCGATTAAATAATATTAGCTGAGACGAATTAACTGTCAATTCGTAAATTGAATATAATATGTTATATTTAATTAATGTATATAATGTTAAGCTTGGACAAATTAATATGTTAATTCGTAATTAAATGTAATCGGTTATATTTAATCAACAAGATGAATGTGTCATAGTGGTAATAGTAAGGGTACTCAAACCAAGAGGTTATGGGATCGATCCTCACTAAATGACAATTTATATTTAACAAATTATATATATTTTTTAGAATAACCAAAATAAAAGGATTTTATCCTAATTTTTGGTTGTTGCTAAAACCGAAAAAAAGAGAAATAACCCTCTTAATTTCGGAAATATGAGCTGAAAAAAGGAAAAGAAAAATCTACCCTATTCTCTCCTTATACCCGGTTTTATAAAGGGGAGAAGGTGATTTTTCCTAACCTAATTTTCTATCTCACTCTTGCCTCTCATCTAAAAACACAGAAACTGAAAACCCTAATTAATTTACAGAAATTGAGGGATCGATTCTAGCATCAAGTTAAGGGCATATCTCATATCGTCTTGGGTGCAACTGATAGGCAAATATCAACTTTGATATTGTTCTTAGGCTGTTTTTGCTAGGACCGAAGGTTATTTCTTAATCCTTTACGTTTTTGTTTATATAATTCATTTTATGACTAGCATTCATCATTCTACAATTCGTTATAATCCTTAATTTAAAGGGATGCATACAGATAAATACCATAAGAGGTATCAGAGCAAAGGCCACGAATTTTATTTTGATAATTTTCATAAAATTGGATGTAAACAAAAATTGGTCTTGAAATTAGGGCTTCGACTATTATTTTTTTTTGTGCCGTAGCTGTTTTTGGTTCGCAGTATGGTCGATCGACCAACACCCCTGGTCGATCGACTGCCTCGACTGGTCAGCCGACATATTTTCAATTTATGGTTGTTTTGACTTCCATTTAATTCATCTATATTGTTGTTTTAATCAGTTAAGATAATTATAAAATGAATTTGTAGATGCTTTGATTTAATTCGGATTAAATTAAATTGTAAATGGAATCGTCATGTTGATGATATAAATTCGTTTTTGCTATATAGTTTTTGGCATATACGTTAATCATGTTTCATTAATTAATATGCTAATCTTGTTAATAGCAACAATAAACGATTTTTTGTTCATCAATATCATGTTTTTGCAATTAGGGCATAATGCCGAATTGGTAAATTTTTTTTTTGGGGGGCTGTTTTAATCTTTCCCAGCCGAGACATAAAAATTTTTAGGGTTTCTGTTTTTTTGTTTGTTCCGGTTTTCAGCCGTGAAAAAAAAAAAAATTGTTACTGTTCACGGCTGGACAGATTTATAAAAAAAAATTCTTTTTTTGGTTTTAGTTGTAAAACCGAGAAAAATATTTTTTATTGGGTTGTTTTGGTTTTTACCAAGATAAATTTTAGAGAAAATTCTTGGTTGTTTTTTTTATGCCGAGACCAAAAGTAAAAAAAGGTTTTTTTTGTTATTGATTTTGGCCAATTAATTATTGTGATGCGGTTCATAATTCATAGATACCTAATTATTTTAAAGCAGTTTAAAATATTGATGGATTAAATTCATATTACAAGTTTAATATGAATTAAGATTAAATTTATAGTGAGTAATTGAGGAATTGTCACTTAATTTGATCAATTAAATAGGTGGTTTTGATAAAATTAATCTACATAATAAAGAATTATGTCTTGTATGTTTAATTTTTTTAGTTGATGCATTTTATTTAGTTGAATGAATCGTTTGAATGGTTTAATTTACGTATTTTTGCAATCGGTTGTAATTTGTAATACTTAGTGTGGCCTTAGTCAAATTATGTTTTCGTAATGATGGGAACATAATTTTTAATGTAATCTGAGATCTCGTATCTCCTTTATTTTTCTTTAGTTTTTGGGTTTTGAAATTTGAATGTAATAAATAGGTTTATTATGTAAATTTATTTATTATAATTTTCAAAGAAGACTAAAGATAGAGATTGGAGCTCACTCCCGCTACATGGATCAAGATGGAACATCAAGACAAGCTTCTCGGGTCCATGGATTGATTCCAAAGTTGTATTTATGTTCATTTTGATAGGATAGGCCACACTAGGACTTTATTTTTGTTTTACGTTTTACCGTTCTTATTGTTTTTCATTCACATGCTAGTTAATGCATCATATTACGCCTAAAACCAAACCACCTACTAAAATGCATGAAAATTGACACATATAGGTTGTATGTTAGTTTTCATAGACATACATATGTCACATGTTTTTAAGCCATCACCTTAGTTTATTCATTCACGCATGCTAGATATTAGTTCACTTAAAATGAATTAACATAAAGTTGATGGGATCTTCCTCTAAAACGGAAATTGAGATTAGTCTTTATAAGGGCAAACAACTATGAATCCCTTCTTCGTCGGTAGGCATAATATGACCCCTTCTACGTTGGGTAAGTAGTTTGTGTTGACTTAGTTTATCTCAACATTATAGTCCGAAGAGTTTCTCGTGATTATGATGGACTGAAGATAGAATTTACAGAAATTTATCGACCAAGAATTCTAACAGTAGAATTAGCCAAAAGGTTGGTTTATCAATTTACAGATAATTGAGTCTTAGGATCATTTATATAATTCTTGAGGAAGGTCAATTGTATAAATGCTTGAGTCTTCGCGTTATGACATTAGATCATTAGACTTAAATTAAAATCGATGCACATGCTTATTATTTATTCTTCTTTTCGCAGTGTAGAACACGTTTACATTACTGTTACAACAAATGGCTGGAAATAACAAAATCCCAATGCCTAGTGCCACACTTGGACGCTAGTTCTGGCTGAAAGTTTTTATGGACAACATGAATCAGTACACGCGACTGAAAAATGATGGGTCCAACTTTGCGGACTGGGAGGCAGCACTAGGGAATGCTGCCATTGCTGACGGTAAGCTCAAGTACTTAACTGAGCCAATACCGGTAAATCCAGGCCCCAATGCGGGAGTTAACGAGTCACTTGCTTATAGTGATTTCGTTATGGAAGCGGGTGCGATAAAGAACGTACTCATCTTTGCAATGGAAACCAATTTGAAGAGATGCTTCATTGGCCAAGGTGCGAACAAGATTTTCACCACGCTCACTAACGAGTTCTCAAAAGCACCGAGGATCGTTACTTATGAGCATACCTGTCGCTTCTTTGATGCGAAACTCCAAAAGGGCCAAGCGGTTAGCCCACACATTCTTAACATGATTGAGAATGTCGAGAAGTTGGAAGCACTTGATTGCAAAATCAGTGAGAGCATTGTCATTGACCAATGCTTCATTCTCTTTACGATGGTTTTGCCCTTTTCAGGGCGAACTACTACATGAATGACTTGAAAGAGTCCTCATGAGCTACACTCCCTTCTCGTACAGACCGAGAAGGATATGAAACTGAGTGGGAGCATGAAGCAGGATGTTCTCATGATTTCCAACAAGGGTAAAGGTAAGGGCAAAGCTCCAGGCGACCTAACTGTAGGTAAGCCAAAATTCAAGAAGCCAGGAAACGGTAAGAGTGGGCGCGGTGAGACTAGTGGCTCACATGGCAAGGCAAAGAGCAAGGGCGGTGACATTGAGTGCCGCCATTGTCACAAGACTGGACATTGGAGGAGGAACTGTCCCGTGTACCGTGAGGACATTAAAGCAGGCCGCGTCGTTCCTGTTTGTATGTCTTCTTATATTCATATGATTGAGATTAACCATGAAGTTTCGGAACTTGGGTACTTGATACTGGTTATGGTTCTCTTCTGTGTAATAATTTAAAGGGCCTAAGAAACATCACACCTCTCGGAAAGGGTGATGTGGACCTGCGAGTCGGGAATGGAGCCAGAGTTCCTGCTGTCTCGAAGGGAACATATGTAATCCAACTCCCTAGTGGTTTTGAGTTATTTTTAAATAATCACACTATGTACCCATTTGTCTAAGAACATTATTTCAGTTTCCGTACTTGATAAAGACGGATTTTCATTTTTAATAAAGGATAATAGCTGTATTTTCTCTTTCAATGAAATGATTTATGGCAAAGCGGTTTCCATGAATGGAATTTACATCTTAGATCAAACCACGGAAGTGTTACACATGAATAATAAGAAATTAAAGGTTGGTGACAAAGATCAAACCTATCTATGGCATTGTCGAATGAGACATATAAATGAGAAACGAGTAAAGAAACTCGTCGATAATGGGACTATTCCCGCATTCGAATTTTCTACATATGGCACGTGTGAATCATGTCTCATTGGCAAAATGACTCGAATTTCCTTCAAAGGTGTTGGAATGCGCGCTAGTGACCTATTAGGACTCATACATACTGATGTTAGTGGACCTATGTCAATTACCGCTAGAGATGGCTATAGTCATTTTATCACTTTCACGGACGATTTGAGTAGATACGGATATATCTACTTAATGAAGCATAAAAGTGAGTCCTTTGAGAAATTCAAGGAATATCAGAACAGGGTTGAGAACCAACTGGGTAGAAAGGTTAAAGCACTTCGTTCAGATCGGGGTGATGAATATCTTTCAAATGAGTTTGATCAACACCTTAAAGACTGCAGAATCGTTTTGCAGTTAACTCCACCTGGAACACCTCAATTAAATGGTGTGTCCGAACGGAGAAATCGAACCTTACTTGACATGGTTCGATCCATGATGAGTCACACGGTAGTGCCTGATTCATTATGGAGTTTTGCTCTTTTGACAGCTGCTCTTATACTTAACCGAAGTCCGACTAAAGCTGTCGGCAAGACTCCATATGAAATGTGGAAGGGAATGGTACCTAACTTGTCCTTTATTCAGGTTTGGGGCTGCGAGGCTTATGTCAAGTGGAGACACGAGGATAAGCTCGGCCCTCGATTGGTCAAGACATACTTTATAGGTTATCCAAAAGGAACATTTGGTCATTACTTCTATTCGCCTACCGAACATCGAGTTTTTGTTGCGGCTAGTGCGACGTTCTTAGAGAAAGAATTTTTCAAGAACAAGACGAGTAATAGAACCTTCGAGCTGTCGGAGATTCCAGAACCAACAACCGAGGAACAGATGGAAGAAGTTGTTCCTCCAACTGATGATACGGTTAATATTCCTGAGGAACCTAGGAGGTCGGGTAGAGTCTCTTTTCCTCCGGACAGATACATTGGTATGGTCCAGGAGAATGACGTTTTACTCCTAGAGAGTAATGAACCCGCTACTTATAAAGGTGCTATGGCCTGTTTCGACTCAAAGCTATGGCTCGAAGCCATGCAATCCGAGATGGACTCCATGTATGAGAATGACGTATGGGATCTAGTTGATTTACCTAATAAAGTAAAACCTCTATAGTGCAAATGGCTTTACAAAATAAATCGTTCTGTAGACGCTCAACCAGATACCTATAAGGCACGACTAGTGGCAAAAGGTTTCACTCAAGTGCACGGATTGCATTATGATGAGATTTTTGCACCTGTAGTCATGCTACGTTCCATTCGGATAATCTTAGCGATTTCCGCATTTCATGACTAATGAAATTTGGCAAATGGATGTGAAAACCGTCTTCTTTAACGGTTATTTGGAGGAAGATTTGTACATGGTGCAACCCGAAGGTTTCATAGATCCTGAACATCCTAAGAAAGTATGAAAGCTTAAGGGTTCTATTTATGGACTTAAGCAAGTTTCTCGGAATTGGAATCATCGTTTCGACCAGGTGATAAAAGAGTATGGTTTCACTCGATCGGTCGAGGAACCATGCTTGTATATCAAGTCGAGTGGGAGCAAGATTGTATTCTTAATATTGTACGTCAATGACATACTCTTGATTGGGAATGACATTCCTCTCCTATCTTCGGTTAAAGAATGGTTGAAGAACCATTTCCAGATGAAAGATCTGGGTGAGGCATAGCGCATTTTGGGAATCCGTATCTACCAAGATAGATCACGACGGACGTTATCACTTAGTCCGGAGTCTTATTTGGATAAGATTCTTGAGAAGTTCAGCATGACCAACTCCAAGCAGGGGAACCTTCCAATGACGTCTGGGATGTAGTTGAGCAAGTCTCAGTCACCCACGACGCCTGAAGGGATTAAGCACATGAGTCGTGCTCCTTATGCATCTGCAATAGGATCAATCATGTATGCCAGGATATGCACACGTCCAGACGTGGCATATGCTTTGAGTATGACGAGTCGGTACCAAAAGAATCCAGGTGAAACACACTGGATAGCTGTTAAAAATATCCTCAAGTACCTACGGAGGACTAAGGATAGAGTATTGACTTATGGAGGCGATTGTAAGCTATGCGCAATCGGTTACGCAGATGCTAGCATCCAAACGGATCGAGATGATTCAAAATCTCAGTCCGGATTCGTCTTTACTCTTAATGGTGCTGCGGTCAGCTGGAAGAGTTCTAAACAGAGTGTTGTAGCAGATTCTACCACTGAATCCGAGTACTATGCCGCTTCGGAAGCAACTAAGGAAGCGATATGGATGCGTCAATTCTTACAAGGACTTACGATAGTTCCTAGTTCGAATGACCCGATCACCATCTATTGTGATAATAGAGGTGCCATCTTCCAGGCTAAGGAGCCAAAGTCTAGCAACAAATCTAGACATGTACATCGTAAAGCTCACCTGATCCGTGATTATGTGGAGCAAGAAGAGATAGTGATTGACAAGATAGCTTCGGATGATAACATCGCGGACCCTCTCACTAAACCGTTGAATTTTGATAAGCATGAAGGGCACGTTATTTCCATGGGAATTAAACTGTTCCTGAGTTGTAGTAGTTGATTATGAATTTGATACATTATCTTTTTCATATACTATTTATAACTTCATCGTTTTATTATAATATTTTGTTTTTCATGTGGATTGTACTGACAAAATTGAACGCCACAAAGTGAACTGAATTACATTATATTTTGTTTTGGTCCGTAATCGCCTACAAGAGCTGATAACTCTAGCTATTATATTGTGCAGTCGATTGATGGTGGGTTCAACGAGCCATAAGTCAAACTGTTGACTGATCGATCACAAATGCAAGATTATAACGATACCTCATAGGACAAATTTTTGTGACAACGTAATGGAGTCCTAAATGTTTAAAAAACATTCGGTGCCAGGTCGTGGATAGGACATCCATTATGTTCCTAGAGTCGATTCTTTTGACTATCGACTGTCTCTTGAGATTAAGGCAGTTTTTGAGTGACTTTGGATTCTTTCTCACGGT
This sequence comes from Silene latifolia, assembly GCF_048544455.1. Taxonomy (NCBI): domain Eukaryota; kingdom Viridiplantae; phylum Streptophyta; class Magnoliopsida; order Caryophyllales; family Caryophyllaceae; genus Silene; species Silene latifolia. The sequence goes on along the minus strand of NC_133538.1, from coordinate 215,394,685 downwards.
CTGCCGTAACTGGAGGCTAAGTAAATTTTTTCTGGGTCATTTCATACTGTGCTTACATCTGCAGGATTCGAGTTGAGGAAAATATCCAACCTTTATCAGGTATAGTTATTTCTCAGGGCCACTCGAGGAGTAGTAACTGAAATGCACATGCTCGAATGATGATTCGTTTATCAGTTTTGTTACTCTCTAGTCGGGGAAACCACTCTTGATAATGATCGCTTGTAAAATACGACCTTTGTGAATACGGATTTGCAAATTGTTTTACATTGAGTGGGAGAAATTTTAGGATATGAGAATCGGTTATCGCACATACACTTGTGACGACAAGTGGGAGTTTGTTGGAGCTTGTGTCCTCCACACATTAGTGTGATAACATTTGTAAATCTCTTACAGGTTCACATAGGTATACTTCGTATTTAATCAGTTGATTAACGATTACCTAATAACGGTTGGCTTGCTAGAAAGTTTGACGTTATTATCATACAGATGGCGGTGATCAACTGGTCCCTAAAGGTCACCCCTAAAGTATGTGTTTGAGAGATGTGGTTATGGAAATGTAATCACATTGATGCCTTATATGACTAAACAGTTAGTCAATATGTTGATGAAACGATTATTTAATGCCGATTAAATAATATTAGCTGAGACGAATTAACTGTCAATTCGTAAATTGAATATAATATGTTATATTTAATTAATGTATATAATGTTAAGCTTGGACGAATTAATATGTTAATTCGTAATTAAATGTAATCGGTTATATTTAATCAACAAATTGTAAATATGCGATATTTATAATTAAAGTATACATTATACGATATTGTCATAATAAATTATTATTGACCCGTATTAATAAATCAACTGCAAGCTGTTGTGTGTAGACTAGTTAATACGGAATAAAATAAATGACAATTTAATTATACACTTTATATACATTTTTGTAAAATACCAAAATAAGAAGATTTAATTGCATTATTTTGGTAGGTGACAAAAACCGAAAATAAGAAGAAATATCCTCTTATTGTTTCGGTTGAAATGGGCCGAAATTAGGAGAGTAAAAATGTCCCCTTGGACTTCTCTTTTTCGGTGTAAATAAGAGGAGTAGAGAGATGATTTTGCAACCCTAATTTTAACCTAATTCTTGCCTCTCATCAAAACACAAAAAACGAAAAACCCTAACATTTTACAGAAAATTGGGGATCGATGCTAGCAAAGAACAAAGGCATATCTCATATCGTCTTGGGTGCAACTGATAGGAGAATATCATTGCGATATTGTTCATACGCTATATTAGCTATGACCGAAGGTTATTCCTTAATTCTCTATCTTTTTGTTATGTAATTTATTTTATGACTCGCATTCATCATTATAAATCGTTATAATCCTTATAATTTATGGGAAGCATACAGATAATTCCGACACAAGCATCAAAGAGAAGACAAGACTATAAGGCCTTTGTACATAATGTAGTAGATGGGCAATGATGAAGAAGATCCTTGCATCCCCGAAAAAATCCCGGAGGATTGTTGGAAGAAGAAAAGAAGAAAAGGAAACTGAGCCAGGATCCGCTCGTCCCACCACTCGGGACGCCCGTCCAGCAGCTTCCCAGGACGCTCGTCCAAACCGCCCAGACGCCCGTCCAACAGCCTCCTAGGACGCTCGTCCAAGCCGCCCAGATGCCCGTCCATCAGCTCCCCAATCCGCCCGTCCCAACCCTTGGACGCTCGGATTCTACTCTAGAGGGACACGCCCTCTTCTTCCCTCCATTGAAGATGCGCATATTTTTGGAAGACTAGCTAAAAGGAGACCCGCATCTTTTCTTGAGAGGAGCGATTCCTCAAGGACTTAATTGTCATTTAAGCCCTTAGTAACCCTAATTTGTGCACCAAATCCCCATTATAAATACCACATTAGTCTAATTAGGTTATCATGCTCTTCTTATAAATCCTTAGTGTAGTTTATATCATTCTAATCTCTTCTTAATCTTTTAATTAACTTCTAATCAAATATTAATACAAATCTCATTTCCTTAATTTCTCTTTTGTTTATCTTTTATTTTGGGTAATTGAAGATTATTTGAGTTTATTGGGAGATTGACAACCTTCCATCAATCATCAAGTACTTCTTTTATTCTTTGCATTATTATTTTGGAATCATCATTAGGTATAACTCTCTTAATCCCTTTTTAATTATTGTTAATCATCTTCATTTATTCATCTTGTTTTGCTTTGTTAATATGATTGACAACCTTGTTAACATGTTAAACTTGATAATGAGTGAGTAGTTTCCTTAACTAGGGTTAATGGGTAATTAGGGGAAACCAACAAGGGGGATGATTCATGCTTAATTTAATATGTTTTCATAATTTATTTGCTTGCTTGTTGTGATCTCAACTTATGCACATGTTATGTTTGATGAAATGCGAGCCTATGAATCCTTGCATTTTTTACCCATCACTTACCTTTTCAATGAGACTTGTAAGACATAAACCAACTCGAGTCTCATTAGACCATGCATATAGTTGAGTTGGGAGGATTAAGTCAACTTGTAGGTGTTGTACAATCTAATCGATGCGGCTCCGGGACCCAAACCTTCCTAGGATTGTAAGATATAAACCAACTCTATCCGATCACAACAATAATTGCTTGCTTATAATTGAGAATATGTTTGTATGATCAATTCCCATGAATCCCCTATGACCCCATGACACCCTAGTGCTTTTAATCAATTGTTTACATCTCATTTTAGTCATCTTGCTTGCTTACTTTAATTGTTATTTAGTTTAGTGATCTTCTTATCTCAACCCAAATTGTGACACCCCTAGACACCGCTACTTGCAATCGAAAATCCTACATCAATACCCGTCCCTTGGGATCCGACCTTTACTTGCCTCTTAACTAATAGTAGAGTTGTTTGTGAAGTTATAAATATTGTTTTGATCTAGGTGCTCCTAACGACAAGTAACCGAAGTCTAAGCTCAAAGCGGACCGACCACAAAATGGCGCCGTTGCCGGGAACGGTGTTAACTTGATTTGATTTTCTTTGTTTGTTATTAGTTGTGTCTTTCTTTGCCTTGGGGAAGTAAAACTCCTCAAGGTTTGTTCTAATTGTTTTCAAGTTGTTCGATATTTTGCAAGATGGATATTATAGACTATTTTGTTGAGGACCACTTGAGTATACCTTTCATCAAAGACCCCATGCAAGCATAGGAAGCCTTGGAAGCAAGTGAGGCCAAAAATATGCATTGGGAGTTGGAGGTAGATCTTCTTGAGGCTGCTCTAGCTAACAAAGAACTTACTCATGAGCAATCCGAATTAGTACATAACATCCTTGTGGAAGCATATCAACCTATAGAACAAGAGCAAGCAATCATAGAAGACATATTACAAGCCGAAGAGCAAGAAGAATTTGTCATGGAATTTGAGTATGACGAGATTGATGAGCTTGAAGAACAAGTTGAACATGCCATGAGAATGGAGTGTCTAATAGAAATGGAGCAAGTTCTCAATGAACCTTCAATGGAGGAAAGTGAGGTACAAGTCCCAACTTTAAAACCCCTTCCCCCAAAATTGAAATATGCTTACCTTGATGAATCTAAGACCAAACCCGTGATTGTTAATGACAAACTTGATGAAAACCAATAGGGAAAATTGCTTGATGTGTTGAAACAACATGAAAAGACTATAGGTTATAGTCTAGATGACCTTAAGGGGATAAGTCCCAACTTTTTTATGCATAGAATTCATCTAGAGGAGGACCATAGACTTACCATTCAAGGACAAAGGAGATTAAACCCCCACATGCAAGAAGTTGTTAAATGAGAGGTTATAAAATTACTTGATGAGGGAATCATATACCCCATATCGGATTCTTTATGGGTTAGCCCCATTCAAGTGGTACCTAAGAAAGTAGGTACCACGGTAGTGAAAAATGAAAAGAATGAGCTAATACCCACAAGGAAGATCACCAGTTGGCGTATGTGTATTAACTATCGAAAATTAAATTCCGCAACAAGAAAGGATCATTCCCCCTACCATTCATTGACCAAATGCTTGAGAGGTTAGCCTCCAACAAGTTCTTTTGCTACCTTGACGGGTATTCGGGATTCTTTCAAATCCCTATACACCCGGATGACCAACACAAGACCACCTTCACATGCCCTTATGGTACTTTTACATATAGGAGGATGCCTTTTGGCTTGTGTAATGCCCCTGCCACTTTTCAAAGATGCATGATGAGTGTCTTCTCTGATTACCTAGAGACCATAATGGAAGTTTTTATAGATGATTTTAGCGTTTATGGAAAATACTTTGACTCATGTTTGCATAATCTTTCTCTTGTATTGCAAAAATATGAAGATGTTAGTCTTGCTTTAAATTGAGAAAAGTGTCACTTCATGGTCAATGAAGGAATTGCTTTGGGTCATTCAATCTCGGAAAAGGGCATCGAGGTCGATAAAGCTAAGGTTGAGGTGATAGAGAAAATCCCACCTCCCGTGAATGTTAGAGGGGTGAGAAGTTTTCTCGGTCACGCGGGTTTCTATAGCCGCTTCATAAAAGATTTTTCAAAAATCGCGAAACCCCTCACTCAACTCTTACTTAAAGATGCCCAATTTCATTTCACTAATGAGTGTGTTGAAGCCTTTAATAGAATCAAGGAAGCACTAATCTCGGCACCGATCATTCAACCACCAAATTGGGAACTACCATTCGAGATTATGTGTGATGCTAGTAACTAAGCCGTTGGAGCGGTTCTTGGCCAATGGGTAGGGAAAGCTCTACATGCTATCTACTATATAAGCAAGACTCTTGATTCTTCCCAAGTGAACTATGATACCACCGAGAAAGAGCTTCTTGCCATTATCTATGCTTTGGACAAATTCCGTTCCTACTTACTTGGATCCAAAGTGATTGTCTTTTCGGATCACCGCACCCTTCGACATCTCTTGATAAAGAAAGAGGCAAAGCCAAGGTTGTTGAGATGGATTTTGATTCTTCAAGAATTCGACTTGGAAATAAGAGACAAGAAAGGAGCCGAGAATGTAGTGGCGGATCACTTGTCAAGGATCCGGTTTCATGATGAAGAAGGAGAAACACCGATCAATGACTCTTTCCTCGATGATATCTTGATGGCTATTTAAACACAACTTGAGAGACATATCACCCCATGGTTTGCCGATTATGCCAACTATATTGTTGGAAGACTACTCCCTCCAAACTTAAACTACAACCAAACAAATAGGTTCTTATTCGAAGTAAAGAGGTATTTTTGGGATGACCCAAATCTTTATAAGGAGTGTAGTGATGGGCTCTACCGGAGGTGTATCCCTCAATGGGAGATTCAAGGAGTCTTGGAAGGATGCCACTCATCACCTTACGGTGGACACCATGGAGCAAGGAGAACCATTGCAAAAATTCTTCAATCGGGCTTCTATTGGCCTACGATGTTCCAAGAGGCAAGGGAATTCATCCTTCATTGTGATGCTTGTCAAAGGATGGGGAGTATCTCTTGGAGGAATGAAATGCCACAAAGGGGCATACTAGAGGTGGAGATCTTCGACGTTTGCGGGATCGACTACCAAGGGCCGTTCGTGACATCCAAGGGAAACAAATATATCCTTGTGGCCGTAGACTACGTCTCAAAATGGGTGGAGGCAATTGCCACCCCAATCGATGATGCAAAGACGGTCACTAAGCTCTTCAAGAAAATAATATTCCCAAGATTCGGAGTCCCTAGAGCAATCATAAGTGATGGAGGAACGCATTTTCACGAAAAGAAGCTCGCATCCCTTTTGACCAAATATGGTGTTCAACATAGAACCGGCTTAGGATACCATCCTCAAACAAGCGGTCAAGTTGAAGTTTTAAATAGAGAGATCAAGCAAATTCTTGAGAAAGTTGTAAACAAGACTCATAAAGATTCGAGCATGAAGCTTGATGACGCTCTTTGGGCTTATAGGACGGCCTATAAGACTCCCATAGGAGCTTCCCCTTACAAACTTGTCTACGGGAAAGCATGCCACTTGCCAATTGAGTTAGAATACAAAGCTTTTTGGGCGATCAAAGCTCTCAACCTTGATCTCAAATTAAGTGGTCAAAGAAGGATGATACAAATCCAAGAGTTAGAAGACTTATGAGAACGCAAAGATCTACAAGGAAAGGACAAAGTTGCTTCATGACAAGAGAATCAAGCAAAAAGCCTTGCACAAAGGAGATAAAGTCCTTCTATTCAATTACCGATATCGAATCTTCTCCGGGAAGTTGAACTCTAGATGGATGGGTCCTTATGTGATCACCGAGGTAGGCAAGTATGGAGAGTTTGAGATCAAATCGGAAGACGGAAGCAAATTCAAGGTCAATGGCCAAAGATTGAAGCCATATTATGAGGGAGCATTTACTTGAGAGGTCGAGGTCACCTACCTCGGGCCTCCTCATCCTTGGAGAAATCATCAAAAGGAGAGTTTGGTGGAGTCCTCCCTAAACCACCACTTGTAAATATACTAACCCTTCTTACTTGTACTTTTAATTTTATTGCACTTTTTTCATAACCATGATTCTTTACATGAGAGTAAATGAGGGAGGGTCATTAATCATTTTGATGAATGAAGGAACTAATTTTCAAGTGTGGGGAAATATTCTATCCGAGTGAAGAAAGACAGGAGAAATCCGAGCGTCCCGAGAGGAAGACGCTCGTCCAAGCAGAGAGTCCGAGCGTCGCCCTAGGAATCCGCTCGTCCTACTGAGCTGACAAGTAGCTGTTTAGTTCTGACCTGAATTCCGAGCGTCTCAAGTGCTGATCCGCTCGTCCTATTCTGGACGCCCGTCGCGTTGGGAATCCGCTCGTCTAATTGACAAAGGTTTCTGGGATTTTTCGCTGTAACAAAAGTCGAGCATCTGCTGGATAAGCCGCTCGTCCTACTGTTGAGAGACACTCGTCCCAACCTGAGGACGCTCGTCGTGGCTGTTTCAAAATCTGAAATTTTTCTCTGTAAGAGAATCCGAGCGTCTCTCGTTGAATTCGCTCGTCCCAGCACGCAAGAAATCGAGTGTCCCGATGACAAAGCCGCTCGTCCCCCTGCGTCTTCTACTACTGATTTTCGCAATCAATCTTCTCCCCCACCACACATTTTGTGACACCTCATCCTTCTTTCCACTTACAATATAAAAACCCCCTCTCTTTTGACTCCAAACCATATCTCAAGCACTCATTCACTCCACAAAAATAAAAACCCCCAAATTCTAGGGTTTCAAAAAGATTAAAAAAGCAAGATCTAATTCACAAAGAGCATCTCCATATTTCAACAAATAAAATTCCAAATCTACAATCAAAGAATAGGACCAAGAGGATCTTCATTTAGGGAAAGAAGAAGACCAAGAGTGAGAGGAAGCTCATCTACTTCTCACATTAACACTCTAAGAAGGGAACATGAAGAGATTGTGGATCTCACCAAGCTTGACGATTTTTCCAACATTGAATTTGTGAACGATGTTCAAAGGCTTGTCTTTCACCGACTACTTGGTAAGAATATTCTTCCTACCAAATTTCTATGCCATGAAACATTAAGAAAGCTTGGAATATACCATCAAACGGAAGCCCTTTTTGAGTTGTTTGGTCTTTCTACCTTGTTTCACTTACATGAGCAAACCTACCGACCTCTTGTTCTTGAGTTCTTAAGTTTCTTAAAGATCACAACTTTGAACAAAACAATTTGCATAGAGTTTAGATTGGAGAATGTGACAAGGATGATGACTCTTGTTGAGTTTGCAAATGTACCTCGGTTTGGATGTTTCGCCTACCCGAACATCAAGACCTAAGAAGTATAGTGTGGCACCATTGTGGAGAGCCATGACCGGTCTAGACTTTTTGTATATCAAGGAATGTTTGGCATTTCACATCCAAAACCCTATTCTAAGGCTCACTTACCGGTTCTTATCCGGAACTATTCTTGCACGCTGAGACCCGGCAATTGTGAATGAGCTTGATCTCGTATTCATGGAATCATATTTTAAGATCCAAGGAAATAGTGGTTATCATTTTAATGCATCGCTTGTACTCCTCGAGAAATGGGCTAAGTTTCGAAATGGAGATGACGATGGGATGAAGCATATCGTCAATGGAGGACTCATTACAAGACTCGCAAAACACTTCAATCCAAGGTTTAATGAGAACAATGAGTACACTCCCCTTCCGGGAAATACAAGGATAAATGAGGAGCTAATCCTTGTGCAACATCATTGGATAACCCACGAGGGTTTTGAAAAGAAAATCAAATGGATAAAAAAGGAGCAATCCTATCTACTTGCCAATGAACGGTTTACCGAGAATTTCACCAAGGAGGGGTCCTCTATCTCCAATCCCGTCATACCTCATCTCCACAAACCCGAACCAAGCAAATCAAGCACCACCACAAACCCAACAACAACAAAATGAGCCACAACAACAAAATAAAAAGATCAAGATACCTCCCTACCCTTTTCAATACCAACCATACAATCACACTAACCCCTTCATCCTCCCCCGAGATGATTTTATGACGGGAATTCTCCAAGACATGCATTTCCGTCAATATGAAGCCGCCGTGGATAGCTACTATGCTCTATACCCACAATTCCACCATTTGGTTCAACAAGGGAAGGTTAGCGAGGAGGGAATGTTTCCCTCTTGGGCCCAAATGGACACTCTCTTCCCAAACTCGGAAAGAGCAAATGAAGGAGCAAATGGGCAAGAAGGCGAAGGGAGCGATAAATCTTGTGGTGGAGATACGGTGGAGTTCAATAGTGAGGAAGATGAGTTCATGGACTTCAATGCAAGTGATGCATCCAAAGAGGCTTGGGATAGTGACTTAGAGGGGGGATAATGGCGATCTATAGGGATCTTTTCATAGCTTGATGGAGCGGGCAAGAGGCACCCGTCAAGGCTGAAGTGAAGTTTCCTTTATCCCTTCTCTTTTTAACTTTCATGAAAATAATTTGATGTTTTCCTAATTTGCTGTACCATATTTGTTTTGATCATTTTGTGGAGTCTTAGCAACATTGGAGGACTAACACCTTGGCTTCATTAAGGTGTTCTTTATCTTTGTTCCCAAGTTGAAAAATCCAAAATGACAATCTTTAGTTTCATGCATTGCATTCTATGTGCATAAACTCCCCCGAAATTCAAGACATTAGAAATAATGTCTATTTTGGTTTGGGGAAGTCCATGCATATGCATTGGGAGCTAATTTAAATTATGCTCTCCGCCATAACAAAAACACATGCATCATGTAGTGTAGCTTAGTATAATTTGCATTTAGTTTAGAAATCATGCATATTCATTTCATAATTTCCTATCGTATTGGCCATTGAGGACAATGCCCATACTAATGTGGGGATGGGAAATTCTAACTTGACTTTTATTCAAAATCGAAAAAAAAATCAAAAATTTCGAAAAAACCAAAAAAATTGAAAAATTGAAAAAATCAAAAACATGTTGATTCCTTTTTAGTGTAGACTTATATATATTGTGTTTGTTCATCCTTGTTCACATTAATTGAATACGCCGCATCCAAGACATGAGGATATTGAAGACCGCATGGTATGATCTTTCCAATCTCCTTTTTCCTCTTTATGTTAATGACTATGTGGCTTTATTTTGATTGATGCGGTAAAAACAATGTGAATTTTGGATTTCATTTAGATTATTTGGCATATTAGTTGGTAGAAGCATATGCATTAGGATGTATAAATGTTAGTTGCATCATGTCATATAGTTTGCATGTTAGAAAAATTTTGTGAAACCGTCTACTTGGGAAGCTTGACAAGTGTATATAGGCCCTAGTAGATGCTTTTATTCTTAAGACTTTGCTTGTTAGAATACTTATAAAACACCTTAGGATGTGTCATTTTAGTATCCTTTGACCCATGGATTAAGGCCTAGTCAAGAGTACCTTGTGGTGTGATAACTCCTTGGCTACCGTTTATTCCAAGGTGACCCTTGAAACCATGCAACCATCATTCATCCATGTTCTATCATACAATTTGTCATCAAATGTAATGGGCATAAAAATTGTTCAAATTTGAGTTCAAGAAATGAAAAGAAAAGAAAAAAAGTTTTCAATTGCATCAAAAGAAAAGAGGAGTAACAAAAATGAAAACTCCTATGCTTCAAAATAAGGCACCCTCGTTACTAATTGGGGTGACTTTGAAAATGTTCAAAAAAAATGCAAAAAGTTGAAAAGTTGTCAAGTATTGAAAAGCCAAAAATCAAAAGAAATGGCAAAAAAAAAGTGTTCTCAAATGTCAAATGCCACAAGGAATTGGGGGGGAAAACAACAACAAAAGCAAACTCCCAAATGCAACTCAAGTTCTATTAATCCCTTTTTCCATCGTATCCAATTTTGTGCATGGTAGAGAGGGGACGCCCTTCTTCTTGTCTAGGCAAGAAGGGGAATTCCGCGATCCTCCAGTGTTTCTAACACCATAGGGAGTCTATTCTTGACAAAAGCATTTAACGATTGAGGACAAAGGTACCCTAGCTTGACACAACTTGGAGGTGATTTATTGGTATCCTTTTAGGCTTAGTAGTTTGAAGAAACCATATCTATAATGGAGTGTGTACCCTTGAATTGCTTCCCCTTTAGATAATTTCCGCCACTTAGATGAGGAAAGTGGCTATTCTTTTGTAGATGCATCCATTACTTGATTTTGTGTGCTTTAATGCTTGGATGTGTCGCCATTTTGGCAAGACCCACCTTGCCTTGCAATAAGACATCCTACCTCATGGTTGTCTTGTTGTGAGTTGAAGGGCGGAGTGAGACCCGCTAATTGTCTCGTGTCGGCTATATTAGTAGGATAGTTTAAATAAGAGTCCTAGTTTTTAACCTCTTTACTCGGGACGAGCAAAGGTTCGGTTTGGGGATATTTGATGTGATCAATATTTGAGCATATTTAGTCCCCGAATTAGCCTCGTTCCTATGCTTTTTAGTGCATATTTGGGTCATTTACTATCTTTAGTCCTTTGTTTTGCATATTCTTTGAGGTTTTGTTTCCTTGGTAGGAGAGGAGTGCAAATCTTGCATTTTCATGGCAAAATAGAGCTAAATTGATCGAATCTAATGACCAAGCATCAAAGAGAAGACAAGACTAGAAGGCCTTTGTACATAATGTAGTAGATGGGCAATGATGAAGAAGATCCTTGCATACCCGACAAAATCCCGTAGGATTGTTGGAAGAAGAAAAGAAGAAAAGGAAGCTGAGCCAGGATCCGCTCGTCCCACCACTCGGGACGCCCGTCCAGCAGCTTCCCAGGACGCTCGTCCAAACCGCCCAGACGCCCGTCCAGCAGCCTCCCAGGACGCTCGTCCAAGCCGCCCAGACGCCCGTCCAGCAGCTCCCCAATCCGTCCGTCTCGACCCTTGGACACTCAGATTCTACTCCAGAGGGACATGTCCTCTTCTTCCCTCCATTGAAGATGCGCATATTTTTTGAAGACTAGCTAAAAGGGGACCCGCATATTTTCTTGAGAGGAGCGATTCCTCAAGGACTTAATCGTCATTTAAGCCCTTAGTAACCCTAATTTGTGCACCTAATCCCCACTATAAATACCCCATTAGTCTAATTAGGTTATCATGCTCTTCTTATGAATCCTTAGTGTAGTTTATATCATTCTAATCTCTTCTTAATCTTTTAATCAACTTCTAATCAAATATTAATACAAATCTCATTTCCTTAATTTCTCTTTTGTTCATCTTTTATTTTGGGTAATTGAAGATTATTTGGGTTTATTGGGAGATTGACAACCTTCCATCAATCATCAAGTACTTCTTTTATTCTTTGCATTATTATTTTGGAATCATCATTAGGTATAACTCTCTTAATCTCTTTTTAATTATTGTTAATCATCTTCATTTATTCATCATGTTTTGCTTTGTTAATATGATTGACAACCTTGTTAACATGTTAAACTTGATAATGAGTGAGTGGTTTCCTTAACTAGGGTTAATGGGTAATTAGGGGAAACCAACATGGGGGATGATTCATGCTTAATTTAATATATTTTCATAATTTATTTGCTTACTTGTTGACACGTCTGTCGCGTACCTGTCAAAAATAAAACCTAACGGTCTCAACTAAAAATGTAGTAGAGGCAGTCGAGTATCGAATCCTCAGGGAGGTAATGCAACTACAGCTACCTATTCCTAATCCTATGGTAACAATTGGGTTGATTGAATTTTTGATTCTAAACTACGGAGTTGAAGGGAAAGAGAAATAAAGCAGAGAGCAGTAAAGCAGGAAGTGAATTTAAACTATCAATAAGAGGGGGACATGTCGGGAATTCGGTTCACTACGGTAGTTCAACAACTTAGCAAGAAATGACTCGGATTTAACTAATGCGAGACGGATATTAGAATGTCCTTTCGGTCCACTTCCCACCCTAAAATACCACTAACTTAACTTTCGTCCTCATTAGGGTAGTCTACTGTTTATAGCAGGCCTATTTAGTCCAATCTTTTGATCCAGGATTAATTGTAGCCAGTTTAATGGGTGACATAGAAGCGTGCACTCAACTAGGTCGAGAATTACAGTTATATTGCTATAGTGACAGGGTCTCTTAGTCAATTCGTCTAATTCATTCACTACGTCGTCATTATTCTACCGCAGATCCCCTAATCCCAACATGAAGGGAGATTAGCTACTCATGTTGATTGTTAAACTAACGAAGATATAAATTTCCGGAGAAGACATAATGAAATAATAATAAAACGCAATAACGGAAATTAGGGCAAGAAAGAACGATAACATAAAACAGGAATTAAGGCAACAAGAAGGTTAATTATTATTAAGGGAAGAGAGGAGATTACAATCTAAGCGATTCCGGCGTAAAGAACGACCGAGTCCGAGTTGAAATAATCCCAAACTAAAAGCAACAGTTGAAGGAGAAAAGTGACGTATGAAAGTAGTAGTAGCTTTCTCCCCGTAAACTTAGATAATGAAAGAGATACCTAATAACCTAGTTAAACGTAGGTTAAATAGGAAACAAACAATGTTTAGCGAAAATTAAACACACGGACTGAATCAAAGCCCACGCCCGTGAAAACCTCTCGATCGAGTGGATTAAACCACTCGATCGACCATCATCTCAGCAGAAGTCCCTCGATCGACCAGCAGGTTACTCGATCGAGGAATTGGTCATGTTCAGCTAACTCGATCGAGGAAGGAACCTCTCGATCGACCAACAGGGGGGCTAGAAACCACTCGATCGACCAGCAAACAACACGATCGAGTACTTGTATCTTCAATTCAGCTCACGTCCTCACCCAAGTGCCTCGTAATGCGTGCCACGACGCTTCCAAGTGCAGTACTCTACTCTGGGACAATCCTGTCTCCTCTAAATGCATGCAAAAAAGGGCAAAAAGGAACATGGTTCCACTACTTTCGCGATCATTCCTACAAAAAGGACAAAATACACCAAAGTAGCCAATTCGGGGCAAAATACCATACAATAGTATAGAAATGCATAGAAATACGTGCTGAAATAGGCTAAAAAGACTATACATTAGGCACGTATCACTTGTTGTGATCTCAACTTATGCACATGTTATGTTTGATGAAATGCGAGCCTATGAATCCTTGCATTTTTTACCCATCACTTACCTTTTCAATGAGACTTGTAAGACATAAACCAACTCGAGTCTCATTAGACCATGCATATAGTTGAGTAGGGAGGATTAAGTCGACTTGTAGGTGTTGTACAATCTAATCGATTCGGCTCCAGGATCCAAATCTTCCTAGGATTGTAAGATATAAACCAACTCGATCCTATCACAACAATAATTGCTTGCTTATAATTTGACAATATGTTTGTATGATCAATTCCTATGAATCCCTATGACCCCATGACACCCTAGTGCTTTTAATCAATTGTTTACATCTCATTTTAGTCATCTTGCTTGCTTACTTTAATTGTTATATAGTTTAGTGATCTTCTCATATCAACCTAAATTGTGACACCCCTAGACACCGCTACTTGCAATCGAAAATCCTACATCAATACCCGTCCCTTGGGATCCGACCTTTACTTGCCTCTTTACTAATAGGAGAGTCGTTTGTGAAGTTATAAATATTGTTTTGGTCTAGGTGCTCCTAACGACAAGTAACCGAAATCTAAGCTCAAAGCGGACCGACCAATGGGTATTCTATCGAGTGGGACTTACTCTGTCGATTAAGTAGCTTTTTACGCAAAACAGTAGGCTGCCTGTAGGGTACTCGATCGAGTAAGTATGACACTCGATCGAGTAAGTGGCACTCGATCAAGTAAGTGACTTACTCGATCGAGTAAGTGCGTATTACAGGGTGTTTTAGCCGGGTTTTGTTAATAATGCGGGATTAAAATAAAAGGATTCCGTCACTTTCCCTTAAACACTTTTATCATCTAAAAACCTTTCAAGAAAAGATTAGAAGTTACGTTGTTCGCTTTCGCCGCATTATTAGCAAATCCCAAGGCTTGCATTATCGGATTGTTCTATTCTTTATGCCGTTGTGATCGTTGTGTCGAGGGTAAGCTTCTTGTATAATTTTTATAATATTTTGATAAGTTTGATTAAACCCTAATTGGGTAGTTTTGAGGGTTTTGGGGGTATTATGATGAGTAGATGGTAATTGTATGTATACATATCATAGGAGGAGGATTCGTAGAGGAGAAGTTTTGATTAGCTATTAGACGGTCTGTGGTGATTGCTATTCCAGGTAGGGTTTCCCTACTCAGTATTGTTTACATGGCATTGTTGATTGTTGGTAATTGTTTTATTGTTGTTTATTGATTATCATAAAGGAATTGGCATTTGGTGATTGTGATTGTATAAGATGATTGTTGTGTAACTGTCTGTGGTTCTCGGGATGCGTCCCTGGCTGAGTGGAGTCACTTGCGGGAGTGGCTTCACGGCCTTGATTGGCCCTCTGTGGAACCCGCCACAGAGGGGATGTGCACATTAACGAACATGAGTTTATCGCTCGGATGAGATAAGCAGGGCTTAGGTGGGAACGGCTGCGGTCCCCAACTGGCCGTGTGGAGTACTTGTTGCGATGAGTATTCTGTCAGAACTACACACTTTAGTGTTTAGTCGGGTGTGGTGTGATGAGATGGAGTTGTGTTGATTGATTGGTTTGTAGTGTTGTTTTATTGCACCTGTTTGTTTTGTGTAATCAGTACTGACCCCATTTAAATGTTTTTAAAACTGTGGTGATCCATTCGGGGATGGTGAGCAGTTATTGAGCAGGTATGAGTTAATGCGCATGGGATAGCTGGGTTGAGTCATCACGATCTGTCTTAGAAGTCTTCCGCTGTGTCGAACACTCTTCGTTTGTTTAGTTGGTTTAGCATTTTGAGAACAGTTGTACTTCTTACTTTATCAGTTTTGGTTGACTTGTATCACGTTCAACTATTTAATAAAGTACGTTTCGTTATTGTCTATTTGATTATCATTGCCTCGGGTAACCGAGATGATAGCACTTCCATGCCTTAAGTGGTCCTGGTAAGGCACTCGGAGTATGGGGTTGCTACACTTATCCAAGTTTACCAGCTGCCCAGAGGCACTCTCATACCGTTGCAGGATATTACTAACAGCATCAGCTTCCTCCTCAGTAGCTTTCGTAAAACATATTGTAGCACCCCTATCTACAAAAGTGCTTTACCAAGGCTTACCTTAGCAAATGGAGATGCTACCAACTCGGTTGCTCGAGGTAGAGTATATCAAACAGACCATAAAAGAACATTTAATTAAAGTGAATAAATGTTAAGTTGGATACAAACCACATTACAAAAACTGAAATACAAATCCAATAAAAAGTGTTCATCTAATGTTAACACAACATCGGAAGCTAGCTACACTCAGCGATCCTTCCATCCATCCCGCGATAAGCTCAAACAACCAAAACCTGCTAGATATCTGCTCACCATCGCCCAATAGATCACCGGTTATTTTACAACAATAAAAAAAAAGGGTCAGTCGACTGCACAATAAAAACAAAACAACAACAATAATAAACCATCCAATTCAATCTTGTAACAATACAATCTCCAACCTCCAAGTACATTATCTGAACCGCAGCCCAGATCTGGCATGTTACCAATCGCTTTTGGTACCTACACCGCTAGTGGGAGACCGCAGCCTTGCCACCTAAACCCTACTCATCGTGGCGAGCGATCCCAGATCATTAATGTGCACATACATCCCCTTGTCACGGCAGCCACAAGAGGTAAACATGGGGTTGAAGACCATCTCCCGATAATTGCTCCACAATCAATACCAATAATACCAAGTTACCATGATACTATCACAATAAGAAATCACAAGGTAACACATCAATTGTAATCAATCGTACAAAAGACATTGTAGGGAAACCCTACCTTATTCACAAATTCCAAAAGACAACAATCAAGCAAGCTAGAACTGCTCCTCTACGAAACCGTCATCTAACAATGGTAACAAAACAATACTAATCATAACCATCACTAATAAACCATTTCCCAAAGACCATCCCAATCTAGGGTTTGCAATAAAATCGACTTAAAGCAAAAAGGTAGAAATCTAGGACTTACAACTGATAGACGCGCGAACTATGAAAGTCGAACACCGAAATGATAGATCCTCGCTTGATAGTTGATTAAGGTGATTAAGGAGTTAATTAGGTTGTAAAAATGATTATGAAATGTTAATGACGACGGAAACGTTTAATATATACTCCTTAATCATTCTAATCAAAACTGCAAAAAATAACCAGTCAGACCGGGTACTCGGTCGAGTACCTAACATACTCGACCGAGTACGCCCTACTCGATCGAGTGCCTCACGTACTCGGCCGAGTGCACCCAAGGCAGTAGCCTGCCTAAAAACACTCGACGACCCACTAGGTCGAGTACTACCCACTCGACCGAGTAACCTATATTCAGAAATTTGCAGTATTACAGTCTTCCCTCCTTAAGAATGAACTTTGTCCTCGAAGTTTACACCCATACTTGTAAAAACACAACCCTCATCCCTTTATCACAACACTTAACTCAACTAAACTCCGTAATACCGTCAAATATCAATAACACTAGCACCAACGCATCACTAACCCTGTCTTACTAACATATCGCTCACTACAAATCCAATACCCTATACAATTTACCACGCCATAACAACCACCAAAATGAACTGTTACATTCTACCACCCTTAAAATGAACTTCGTCCTCGAATTTTGCTCACGCTCATAACCGTAAATACCCAACATCGTCAACAATATCGCCACCATACATGCCTACAACATTACTTATAATACCCCTAATTTTCGTAATATATTTCTTTAATTTTATTTTCCCATATTTCGTATTTTATTTTCCGCGAAAGTATCCTTCTTTTATTTTATCATCTTGTCTAGCTCGAAATTCACTGAAAACCCGCTTTGCCTATGGGTTTCACGTGTGATTAGAGTGGATGGGTTGTGTTTTGGGCCTAAGATTGGAATAAACCCATGAGCTTCTTCTATAAATAAGAAGGGAAACCAAACCTTTACTTTTCTTTTTCTCATAATTCTCACAAAACCCTAAGCCTAGTTTTCTCTCCTTTCTTGTCTTCTTGGAGCCGTGTGCTTCCCTTCTCCATAGGGTTTCGTGTGCCTTTTTCTTCATCGTTCTTCATCATTATTCAAGCCTAGATCGATCCTACTTCTTGGATCTATCTATATTCTTCATAAGTTTCGTTTTCTACGCATCGTTATTATAGTTTTTATATCGAATAGTGTTTTAATTGGGAACGTTTCTCTTTGGCACGTTTTGATTGATCAATGAAGGCGTGGAAACTGCTTCTGGATAGGGTATCTACATCGTGGACGAAGATCTTGAGAATTAATCGCTAAAAGGTAACTAGGTGTTTCACTTTTAATTGTGTTTATGCCAATTGAAATAACTAATATGATTTAATGATTGTTTTGTATGATTGGTACATGTTTGATGATTTATTATCATGATTAATTGTGTTTCATATGTTTTTATATATTTTAATGCCTTAATTGCGTGCCGTATATTGATTATGCGTTATTATGGGTGTCTTGTATGCGGCTAGGGTTCACGAGTGAAACCCTAGAGGCGGCTTGATCGTGTGGCCAAGAGTGGTACGTAGGGTTATAGCTGAAGTTGGTACAACCTTAAGAATATGGCTCAAAGTTATGGCTGAAGCTAGTACAACTTTACTTTATGACTCAAGTTATGGCTGTTTAAGGTATAACCTTAGAAATATGAATCAAGGTTATAGTCGATGCTACTATAACTTTGGAGTACGAGTTAAGGTTATGGCTAGAACTAACGTACCCTGAGATTATGACTCAAGGTTATGGTTGGAACTAGTATAACTTTGATTTTCGTTTCAAGGTTATGGTTGAGGTTAGTATAACCTCAGATTATACCTTGGAGTTATAGTCGAAGTTAATATAACATCACATATAGAGTCCATGTTATGATTAAGGTTACTATAACCTTGGTTGTATCAACTTGCTTTAACTGTTGTATTGTATTCAAGGTGTTATATCTTTGTTGTTCCTTTTGTTATGGGTTACTCTTGTTCATATAATGGTAGGACGGTCAGTTAAATTTTTCTAATAGGTTGAGTCATGATGTTAATCACGTATGAGCTGGACAGTCAGTTAAACTGTTCTTCTGAGTTGAGTCATGATGTAGTTCACGCATATTCTGTGCAGTCACTTAAACAGTGTATTTGTTGTTGGCTAGTCGAATAGATGAAGGTGGTATCAGTTAAATACTATCGGAATAAATTAGGGCCACCCTTCGGTGGTTTATTTGGTCTATGTTCGGGATTGGTCAGATTCGTCAGTTAAACGTTCTGGTCCCCGTGTGTCGTTCGGTGTACAATTAATGCACCGAGAGGTCTGGCCAGGTCTTAGGCATATAGGCCGTGGTTATATGTTATACATAGTGCCGGGGAGTATCAGTTAAATACTTCACAACCGATGGATCGTCAGTTGAACGTTCCGTCTGCTAAAGTCATCAGTTAAACGCTCTAGTGGTGTTCGCTCTATTCGCTATGCCTTGTTGCTTGTAATGTGTCTTATGTTGCTATGGATCATGTGTTACTTTGGTTTCTAAGTGTCCATTATCTAGTGGTCGCATATGGTTTAGGTTTGCATTATGACTTTTGTCTGAGGTTGGTAAAGTTATGATAAGTTGTGTTAAGTTTTCATGAGTACAGATGGTCTCACATGTTTACTTGTTCGCATTTTAGTTGTTAATGATTGTTGGTATATTCAATTGTTGTAAACATGACTGGGAGAGCATCTAGTTACTCCCGACTGATTGTCGACCCCCCATTCTCTGGTTTTTCAGGTTGACTGCTCGTCGTTGTTTGGATGATGTTGTTTGGGAAGCATTGAGGGGCGAGGCGAATAATAAATTAGGACTTTGTTTTATGTTTTGAGAACCATGGAATAATCTATTAGATTTGGTTTAAAAAACCGGATTGGTCACGTGTTTCTGCCACCTGGACCCTTTTGTCATTGTTATACTCTGATATATCTTTTATTATACGTTTTCCCTTTATTTTATATTCCGGGTTATTTCATTACTCTATATCCATTCACTTCGAATAGATAAAATATACCAAACCACAAACAGTTCTTAATTCTACAATGAAAACTCAAAACTTCAAAATATACCACATGTAAAACTTTTAAACTCTCTTTGTCGCTTCCTACTCCTCTTAAGATAAATGTTACATCCTTGGAACCCAACCAGTACTAGATCCTTAGCTATTCTCTTCCATTATTACCATCCTGTCTCACTAATAACCGGTTATCGTTTAACATCAATACCGATAACTACTCCCATATCCAATCCTCTCTCTAACAATTTCCATACCTCCAATCATCCTCTCACTTCCTTACATATACGACAAAATCCTCAACATAATCCATTAAGTTACTCATCCACACCACCGCACAATAATATCCTCCCCAATTTACGCACCTATTCCAAATACCTAACACATGGTCCAAAACTCTTGCACACTAGTGAGATCCCCAAAAAGTTCCTTATCGCTACCAAACTCGTCCATACCGTAACATGATACTAATCCCCAACGCTCCATACCTAGTGTGCCAACAAAAGTTATGAACCACTTGCAGCTTCCAGCTCAGTACAACACATATTCCGCTAACTACTTAACACAACTATGTCAAGAAATGCTCCACCCAAATCTAGCTTGTAAGTACTCCAACAACTATGCCTTACGAACGCAATATCTATGGAAATATGACAACAAAACATCCACATCTGAAATTCTCATCCATAAAATACTTTACTCTCTCATCCACAAGATTAAAATTAAAGGAACAACCGTATTAAAGCACGACACCAAATCATATACCAGTAATAGGATGAACAAAAGATTTCAAAATTCGTTTCTCAGCCGTTTTGTCTCCACCATCACCCCAGATGACGGCATTGCAACACCGCCACCAACAGCCGCACCGCAGCGCGAAGGTACCCGGATCGCAACCCGAAACACAACACATCGATACTCATTGCAACTTATTTAGTCTCATAAACACGCCCTTGACAAGGAATACTAACGACCTCACAACTCGAACCCAACCATTCGTTACGCCTTCTTAATATAGCCTTACTAGATCACAATACACAACATATTACACGGAATAACCAGATAGCAAATTTATGAATATTATCCCATACTAGTACTCATGGCCGGAACCTCACACAGTCACTTAGATACATCATACATACACATTCAAATTTAATTAACCATTCCAAATCACGTAAGTTACCAATTGGCAATATATATATATATATATAGTAATATGATCAAATGAGTTCACCTTCTGAGTATGAGTCCATAAGTCCCATTATAGGCCTTTGGATCTTGAAAATGGAGGGCTGAGATTAAAGGACAAAAATCATGATTAGTAAGCTAATTTATCACTCTCTCTCTCTCTACCCATACTAATTAATCCTAATTAACCACTAATTCAATATATATACTTTTTTCTCCCACCTACTTATCTCTCATCCCACACAATTTCCTTCATATTCTCTTTAAAAAACCTCTCCTCTCAACCTAACAAAAAATAAAAACAAAAATAAAAACCTCTCAACCTATCAAAAACAAACAAAAACAAAAATTTACTCCCTCTCCTTCACCACCCCGACAACCACCACCATCACTCACCCTCACCGTCACCGCCCATCCTCTTACCCACCAGCCCACAACCCAACACAATAACCTCATATCCCCTACTCTCTCCTGTCCGCCGCGGCCCCACATCCACATCTACTAACCATCACCATCGCCAAAAAACAAAAAAAAGTCAGATCTGAAAAGCCAACCCCATCTCCACTACCAACAACCACTGATCCTCACGTCCTCTCCACCACTCGTTGCCACCAGCCCACACACCAGCGCCACATTCCACCGCCTCCAGCCCATACACCACTCGACAACCTCATATCCAGATCTCACGCCGCTATCTAACGCCGCCACGACGACCCACTAACGCCACCTCCCTTTGTGTTGTTGTCGAGGGTGTTGTCGGTTTGTGGTTGTTGCTTGTTGTGGTGAGGCTGAGGGTTGAGGTTGTTGCTGGTTGTGGTTTTTTGAAAAGTCTCTTGCTTTACTTTTAATTTGTTTGTTTCCTTTCCACATTAATTATACACGGTTTTTTTTTTTTTTTTTTTTTTTTCAGATTTCCTTTATCCTAGATATCGTCTTGTTACATATTTCAAATTTCGTATTTTAAATCTTGTCTTGCTGTTATACTGTCTTATTTGATAATTTTACAAATCTCGCCTCGTTAAAATTCGTCTTGTTATATATTTTTTTCAGTTTTCGTATTTAAAATTTTGTCTTATTATTGTATGATTTCGGATCTGGTCTTTTTGTTCTTTTTAAAGTTACGCCCGTATTTTTGTTGATTTTAATCTTCTAGTAAAGTTAAAGTTACATTTTTCTTTATGAAAGTTACATTTGTCTCTATTAAAGTTATACTTATCTCTCTTAAAATTACATTTCTTTTTTTTTTCAGATTTGTTTATTCAAATCTAGTAAAATTACATTTTTCTATTAAAGTTACATTATTCTCTCTCTCTCTCTCTCTATATATATATATATATTAAAGTTACAATTTTCTTTATTAAAGTTACACTTATTTTTATTAAAGTTACAGTTTCTTAAAGTTTCAGTTTTCTCTATTAAAGTTACACTTATCTCTATTAAAGTTACACTCTCAATGACTAAAGTTATACTCTCAATGGACGAAATTATATTTTTAATATGTACTAAAGTTACAGTCTCCTCTCAATGGACTAAAGTTACACTCTCAATGGACTAAAGTTATACTTTTAATATGGACTACAGACTACACTCTCAAAACACTAAAATTACACTCTCAAAAGACTAAAATTACACTCTCAAAAGACTAAAGTTACACTTCTAAAAGACCAAAATTACACTTATAAGTCATTTAATCTATAATAAGTTGTGTTAAAATTACGAAAATTTTATGAGTGTTAATCTACAATAAGTCTTTTATGAGTGTAACTTTAATCTCTTACAAGTGTAAATTTAGTCTATTAAAAGTGTAACTTTAGTCTATTAAAGTGTAACTTTAGTCCATTGAAAGTGTAACTTTACTCCATATTGAAAGTGTAGCTTTACTCCATATTGAGAGTGTAACTTTAGTCTCTTATAAGTGTAATTTTAGTATATTAAAAGTGTAACTTTAGTCCTTTGAAAGTGTAACTTTAGTCTATATTGAAAGTGTAACTTTAATTCATTGAGAGTGTAACTTTAATCCTTTATGAGTGTAATTTCAGTCCCCCAACAACCTTCGCCGCCGTCAACAATTACACCAACTCAACAACCAACAATAACAACCACGACTATTTTTTTTGGCCAAATTAAACGAGATAATACTTTTTTATTAAAAGTGTACTTTAAATCATTTAGACAACTAGATCTAAATTTTTTTAATAGATTTAAAATTTAAATCACAATTTCATTTAAAAAACTAGATCTAAAATTTTAAATTTCTTTCATAATCATGTGTAGATCTACTAAAAAGAGGTACAAATTCTAAGAATAATTTTGATAAAAAAAAAACCGGCACAACCACCACCATTCCTTCGACCACCACCAAAAACCCGACACAAACAAAATATAATGTACTTTGTAATAACATCAAATCTGGAAAAAAAACGAAATTGAAAAAAAAACCCGTGGTGGTGGGCGACGATGGTCGCGTGGTGATGGTAGTGAGGGTGGCGGCAGTGGATGGAGATGGTGAGTGAGGAAGAGAGAAGTAAGTGATTTATTTGGTTTTTTGGGTTTTTTTATTTGTTTTGGTTTTTGGGTTTTGATTTATTTGGATTTTTTGATTTATTTGGGTTTTTGAGAGAGGACAGGAGTGAAATGTGTGAGATGAGAGAGAAGTGGGTGAGTGAAAAAAATATATATAGTGAATTAATATTTAATTAGGGCATGTTAGTGATTAATTAGTGTGAGTAAAGAGAGAGTGGTAGATTAGTGTTAAGTGTGTTTGTTTCTTTCAATCTCAACCATCCATATTGGAAGATCTAAGAGGTGTAGTAAGGACTTGGGGACTCAAAATATATGAAGGACTCATAAGAACATTACTCTCTCTCTCTAGAGAGAGAGAGAGAGAGAGAGAGAGAGAGAGAGAGAGGTCCTCATCTAGGCCCTTAGATGTTGAAGATGGATGACTAAGATGAACCTCCAAAAAGGGTGGTTAAGGGCCTAATTTAACACATTTTTTACTCCTTCATTAATCTACCTCAATTACTGAGTGTAACTTTAGTAAAAAATATTGTAACATTTTACGAGTATAACTTCAGTGTTTTTACGAGTGTAAGTTTAATACTCAATCGTGTAACTTCAGTGTTTTACGAGTATAACTTTAATTCAAAATAGTGTAACTTTATACTAAAAAGTGATTTTGACGTATATTTTTTTGACTTTTTGTAATTTTGAAACAAGTTTATGACATTTTAGTATTTTTAAGAGTGTAATTTCAGGGTTTTACGAGTATAACTTTAATCCAAAATAGTGCAACTCTATACTAAAAAGTGATTTTGACGTATTTTTTTGACCTTTTTTAATTTTTAAGACAAGTTTACGACATTTCAGTATTTTTTAGAGTGTAACTTCAGTGTTTTACGAGTATAACTTTAATTCTAAATAGTCTAACTTTAAACCAAAAAGTCATTTTGACGGATACTTTTTTTGACTTTTTGTAATTTTAATACAAGTTTACGACATTTCAGTATTTTTAGAGTGTAATTTCAGTGCTTGACGAGTGTAACATTAACACTAAATCGTGTGACTTAAAAAAAAATAGTTATTTTGACGGATATTTTTTTGACTTTTTGTAATTTTAAGACAAGTTTACGACATTTCAGTATTTTTTAAAGTGTAATATCAGTGTTTTACGAGTGTAACTTTAATCCACACTACTACAATTGAGCACTTGGGCCATGGCTAAATTCGTGGCGCAAGTGCTAAATTTCCGTGGCTAAAGTACTTTGCCACGGGAATATCTTTCGTGGCGTAAGTGGCCGTGGCTAAGAGATAGTGACGGAAAAAACAAGAACGTGTCTAGAATTAAATTTTTAGCCACGGACTCCTTCGTGGCTTACTCCCGTGGCAAAAAAGTTATTCCCGTGGCCTAGAATAATTACCATGGCAAAAAAAATATAAAAAATAAATAAACAAAATGTAAAATATTATTTTTTATTAATAATTAAAATGTTTTCGGATATGGAATCGTGTCAAGCTTTGATACTTGCTTTGCCAGTTAACTAGATTCATTCGATCGTGTTACCTGGATTACCAGTCATACACTTGTGCGAATCGGAGATCCTTCCCAGGAAGTCACCCATCCCAAGACTACTCTCACCTGAGCACGCTTAACTGTAGAGTTCTTATGATGAGCTACCGAAATTGGAACTTAACTTTGTTGATGTAGTTAGCACTTTAAATCCTTTTAAAATGATTTTTTTTTCTTTCAAAATTACCTTTACTATTATTTAATTGAAAAAATATTACATGATTTACATATTTTTGCCGAAAAAACATATTTTTTGCCAAATTACTTGAGTTTTCAATGTCGACCTTCCTACTAATGATTCTGACGTCATTTTTTGCCCGAGTCAACAAAACCGTTTTCTCCAAACTAAATTTAATCGTGTTTTACTAATATATTTTTAATTTTTTTTTAATTTGTTTGACATTCTTATTTTAATTTCTCTTTTACTCATCTTTTCATATATTTTTCTACGCAAATTCTATTATATATATGACCATCGTACATGCAACGTGAAAAATTTAATCACTTTTTTCATAAATAATGATCACTTTCGGGTATCAATGACCACTTTTTATTACTAAAAAAATGACCAGTCACAATTAACCAAAAAGTGGTTTGCCAAAAAAATACAAAAAGATGGTCGTACACCAGAATTTTTGATATCTTTAAATTGAATTTTCTTTTTCTTTATTCTTGATCGTTTCTTTCATCAAAATTTTCACATTATTTACACATGTGAATTAATTATTATAACCTCGATTTTATTTTTTCTTATGATGCACTCATTTTCAATAAAAAAAGATTTTCTATATTGATTTTTTTATCGATTATTTTTTCAATATGTTTTTTTTCTTTTCTTTAATTATTTGATGGAGATTATTTTTAACTTTCATTTTTCAGCGAACTTTTTATTTAATTATTTTTTAATCTAATTGTCTTTTCTTTTTTACTCCTTAAAAAATTCTCCAATTTTTTTTATTAAGTTAAATTCTATCTCAAATTCAAGTTTTTATATTAATATTTTACAAATAAAGTTAAAAATCAATTTTTGAATGAAAAGTTTGACAATATATTAGTTTTATACTTCTCAATGATAGGTGATAATAAGTTACTTATTTAATTTGATATATTATGTCTTTAAATGTAATGTGGTCTTTTAAGAATGTTATACAATATTATGAAGTTTTAACAAAAAAAGATAAAGCAATTTACGAGAAATTCACGACTTTAATAAACAGAATTATATATTCAGATTCATTTATTAAATTATCGATATTATGAAAAAACCACCTAAAAATATTCTAATTTGTAAAAAAAATCAAAAATTAAGACGATAATAACTTTCTTTACTTGTGTAGATTTTATAAAAGTTTTGAATTTCTTATAAACTAAGAATAATTGAATACCGAATATTTATTAAATTATTCTAAATATTTTCAAAATTTTACATTTAAATTTATTTTCATATCATCTATATTTGATTAAGTATCATTTAGCTATTGTCTTTTTTTCTTTTTACAAAAATGCAACTTTTACGTTTACCTTAACATGTAACATCTTTATTCAAGTCTGAAAAAAATCTTCGCCACAGGTGTTTGTTACTAGCTTCGTGGCTAAGCAAATATGTTGCCATGGACAAATGTAAGTCGTGGCTAAAAAAAAATTTGTCACAGAATGATCTGTGGCTAAATATAATTTCGCCACGGATATGACATAGTTCGTGGCAAGAATGATTATTAGCCATGGCCGTAGCCAATATTATGGCGCAATTGACTTTTTGCCACGGAAAAAGTTGTCCCGTGGCATAAAAATTTTTCAAGATAATGAATGAAATTTTTCTCGTGGCTAAGCAAAATTTAGCCACGAATTATAAATTCCCGTGGCATAATTCGTGGTGCAAGGGTCAATTTGTTGTAGTGCCAAAATAGTGCAATTTTATATTAAAAAGTGATTTTGACCTTTTTTTAGACTTTTTGTAATTTTAAGACAAGTGTACGACATTTCAGTAGTTTTTAGAGTGTAACTTTTGTGTTTTACGAGTGTAACTTTAATCAAAAATAGTGCAACTTTATACAAAAAAGTGATTATGACGGATAATTTTTTGACGTTTTGTAAATTTAAGACAAGTTTACGACATTTTATTATTTTTAGAGTGTAACTTTAGTATTTTACGAGTGTAACTTTAATCAAAAATAGTTCAACTTTCTACAAAAAAGTGATTATGACGGATAATTTTTTTGACTTTTTATAATTTTAAGACAACTTAACGACATTTCATTCTTTTTAAAGTGTAACTTCAGTGTTTTACGAGTATAACTTTAGCCAAATTTATGTAACTTTAGTCCTTTTTGATAAATTAATAGGAATTTATTTAATTTTAAGTCAAGTTTATATAAATTTGGTCCTACTGTATTTTTAGTCCTTTTCGTATAACTTTTGTTCAAAATTGTATAACTTTAGTCCAAATTTGTATAATTTTAGTCTAAAATTAATTCAACTTTATTTAACTTTAAGACATGTCCTACTGTAACTTTAGTCCAAAATTGTGTAACTTTTGTCCAAAATTGTATAACAAGTTTATATAAGTTGCACATAATGTCATTGAAGTTGCGCATAATGGGCATTGAAATTGCACATAATGCCATTGAAGTTGCGCATAATAGGCATTGAAGTTGCACATAATGCCACTGAAGTTGCGCATATTAGGCATTGAAGTTGTATATAATACCATTGAAGTTGCACATAATGCCACTGAATTTGAGCACATTGGGTATTGAAGTTGTACATGTTGTCACTGAAGTTGCGCATATTTGGCATTGAAGTTGCACATAATGTCTCTGAAGTTGCGCATAATGCCATTAAAGTTACACAAAATGTGTAATAAAGTTACACATAAGGCCATTGAAGTAGCATAATGTGCAAATTTTGTAGATCTAAGGACACTAGATCTGAAAATATTTATACAACAAGACGAATTTAAACAATAATGTTGAACCACATTTGTTGATGATGACAAGTCTTTAATCATTCATTACCTCCTTAACTAATGTATGTTGGCTAGACATGAGTTGTAACAGGTTTGCAAGGACTGAGCTCCTTCATGGAAAAGGTTGAAGCATCGGTCAAGTCTTTGTCTTTGTTATCTAGCTAATTGTAAAGGTGAGAAGCTTAAGCTCTGCTCGATTCATCAGAGGTGAACAGTTCCGAAGACTGTTTAATTCAGTGCAAGTTCATAAGGCACTATAAATCTGTTTTCTGAATTTTTCGAAATAAAATATTTTTATTGCTAATTTGTTTTTGAACGAAATATTTTGATAGATATCCGTCCTTATCCTTTTTAAAGCATGCTTTATCAACAAGGAGGATATCCTATTAGAATATTCTTAAAATATACTAAGATAATTGGTTAAAAGGAAAAGATTTTGCATCTCTCTTATTTATCCCATCTTTGCCTAAATTATGGAGATTTCTTTGACTAACATTATCTCCTATAAATAAAGCATTTGTGATTCAGAAGTTTTAATCTTTTGCACTTCACAATTCCCACGTTAAAAAGCATACACTTTTTATAAGATTTGTGAAATTTGATTTAAAAGAAATTTTATCTTTGGAAAAGTTTTTTTGTTGCCTTAGAGAATTTGTTTCGAGTGTTTAAGTTTTCTTATCTCTAGCCATATTTTTTCCTCCATTGTTCCAAGTTGAAAGAGTTGTAATTTTCTTTTTGTGAGAGAGTGGTTTTGGGGTACGGGGTTGTACTCGAGTCGCACGATCGGGTTGGTCGTGGGGATTTTCTTTGTAATAAGGTTTGGTTATAAAGGAAATAATAATAAGAGAGAGCGTGGACGTAGACCTTTAGAGAGTTGGTCGAACCACATTAAAATTCTTGTGTTCACGTTTTTATTTGTTTTTATTTTCTCGTTGCTTTTCTCTTTTGGTATTGACGTATACAGTCAGATCAGTACATCATAATTCATATTGTTTGAATAGTCGTCAGAGCTGTTCAATTTTCCTGTGTACTGATTCAGAATCATTCGTGTACGCTTTTATCGCTTTAATTTTTAAAAGGGTACGTAATTCACCCCATCCCCTCTTAAGTACCAGATCAATAAACTCAACAATTGGTATCAGATCCTCGTGCTCTTGGTTGCCTTACCACAAAGAGTTTGATCCTTTTGAGTTTATTTGTTTACCTTTCTTTTTCAATGAATTACAAATTTGTCAAATGTCCTGTCTTCGATGGCACGGACTATGGCTGGTGGAAAAATCGTATGATGCATTTCATACAAGGAACAAATTATGAATGTTGGGTAATCATAAAAAATGGTCCCCTCGCTATTACGACCACTGATGCTAATGGTGTGTCTAGTGAAAAAGCACCCAAGGACTACACATCTGATGATTACAAAAAAGCGGAGAAGAACTCTAGGACCATATCACTCATGTAATCCGGAATTGGCGAATCGGAAACAAGTCGTATTGCAGGATGTAAAACGACCAAACAAATCTGGGATAGTCTAGAACTAGCCCATGAGGGAACTATGCAAGTAAAGAAATAACATATTGATCTGTTAATGCAACAATACGAGTCCTTTAAGATGCAAGATGATGAGTCAATAAAGAGTATGTCTTCCCGTTTTTCAAACATAACTAACGAACTTTAAAATGTTGGTCAACAATTTAAAGCTGAGGACATTGTCCGTAAAATCTTAAGAAGTTTTACCAAGAAATGGCAACAAAAATTCACGGCCATTGAAGAGGCCAGGGATTTGACCACTCTCACCTATGAAGCTTTAATGGGATATTTTATGGCACACGAATTAACTCTTGATATTGATGCAGATGAGAAACCCAAAGCTAAGGGATTTGCCTTGAACTCCATCTCAAGTGATAATGAAAATGATCTTGAGGAGGAAGTTACCTCACTATCTAAACGAATTGCTAAAATAATTAGAAAGCGAAATCAAGGAAAGTTCGAACGTGATAAGCCGAAAAAATATGTTTCTTCGTCTTCTTCACCACGACCAAAGTCTACAATGGGCTGTTTTGGATGTGGTGATCAATATCACCAAGTTCGAAATTGTCCCAAATGGGAAGAGGGGCGATCTAAGGATAGACCTGAAAAATCTAGTCAAGAGTACAGACGTACAATGATTGCTGCAGTTTGGGGTGAGTCTGATTCAGAAGATGATGAACCCATCAAAGAATATGATTTAGAAGATGATGAACCCATCCAAGAATCAGAAGAAAAGCTCTGTCTCAGATCTACTTACAAACCAAGGACGGAACGTAAGAAGTATGTTGACTCCGTCAAGTGCCTCATGGCTAATTCTAAAGAATCGGATAGTGATTCCGATGACGAGGTAAGTCTCTCAAATCTTAAAGTTCAAATTAGATCTTTCTCAAAAGAAAAAATTATAAGATTTCTTGACGAGACTTTGGACACTAGTTATGAACAAAATAGACGCCTTGATGCTATGCAGTTCGAAATAGAGAGTATTGCGAAGGAGAATATTGACTTAAAACGTGATCTGAAGAGTATGTCTAAACGAACAGTCGACCAGGCTGTTCATGATGAACTCACTGCTGTGAATGAATCCCTTGTTAACAAAATTCATGATTTAACTAAGGAACTGGACGAGATTAAAAGAGTACATGTTACAACTTCAACCACTTGTTCTGAAATTCGTTCCAAATTTGATAGACTCAATGTTGACTATGACGTTCTCCTTCATAACAATAAGAAATTACTTGTGAAAGTTAGGAATTTGGAGACCTATTTGAGTAATGCCCGAAATGTCGTTGCTAAATAGGAAGGTAGTTGTAACACCCGCGAATTTCCCATTTTTAGCATTTATAATTTAACTAACCATTCTATTGTTTTATTTACATTTTAAATTATTTACTTTAATTAATTTCATTTAAAACATAATTTTTATGAAAGTTATATTTTTAAAAGCTCAGTCGGTATAAATATATAAATATGTAAATATATATATATATATATATATATATATATATATATATATATATATATATATATATATATATATATATATATATATATATATATATATATATATTTAGCCGGATATTAATAATTGTGATAATAACAATAATAAATTCCGTCTTAAGTTATAGTAGATTTGAGACGTATTTTCGTCTAGTATATGACCATCACATTTCACTTTTGAACGTAGGTAAATTGTGGACCAACCCGAAAATTGACAACACACTCACCTACCTCTCCTACACTTTATACTTAAACTAATTATTTATTCTCACTCTCAGACTCACACACTCACACACTCCCGTCCCTACCTCATTCCTCCTTTCTTTTTGTTCGAACAAACAGCAAAAATAATGCAACAACACACAGTGAGCAAACAAGCCATGAACACACCTAAATCGTCCTCCTTCAACCTTTGATTTCTCCTCCATTTCTCAAACATTTCCTTTGATTTTTGCGCCATTAGCCTCCCATTTCCATCCTTCAACTTTCTAGGTAAGAAAGTCCCGCCCTTCTGGAAGTTTGTTTTCGGCCATCTTGCAAAAAGTTTCGATTTTTAGCTTCTATATTCCGTTTCCTTGCTCATAGGTGAAGGTTTTGAAGACCCGGAGGAAGGCTTGTGCTTTGTGGACCGTTTACTTGAAGATTAGTGAGCTTTCTAGGTAACGGTGTTAGGTTACTCGACAAAGTATCGATATTTCGCCCTTTTTACTCGGTTTTCTCTCTTATTTTTCGTAAAGCTTAGTTCATTATGTCTTTCTCATTTGTGTGGTCGAGTATGTGGTTAAATGGTCATTTTTACATGGTTACTTGGGTAATTCTTGGCTCGTTTTTCATATTGGAGTCGGCTATGGTGGTTTGTTCGAGTGTTCACTGTATATATTTCGTGGGTGTTATGGTTGCTGCTTTTTCTGGGTTTTCCTGATCTGTACTTTGGTGCAATTTGTGTTGGTAATTCGTACTTTGAGCGTGCTCATTTCTTTCTCAACCCTATTTTAATTTCCGTCTGGAAAGTGATCTGAAATGGGGCTATCGAATTCGGTGTTATACCCGTGACAGGTGCGGTTTTATTTGGTCTCTATATTTGGGCGGGCAGAGTAACATTTCAGACATGTTTTCATGCTTGCTTGATACTCTTCAACATCGTCTGTTGTGTAATTTAAATTCCCGCTTTAAAATACCTAGCTATGGAATATATTATGCTGCGGGTTGTATGGTTGTCTCATGGCTATTTGGCAGCCGTGGATGGTGTTTTTGGGTGGTCTTTTGTAGGCTGTTTAAGGGCTGTTTCAGGCTGGTTTTTGAGTGGTAAAGGTTGGTTAGTATGTATGGTAAAATGAGTGTGTGTGTGTATATATATATATAGATTTGGGATCCAGTGAGAACCAACAATATAATAAGAACCAAGAGAACTCCACGTTACAGAATGTTTTTAAGAAAATTAATGACATATTTGGATTCGGCATAGAATTTTATGGCTAGAAAACATATTTCTTGATCCAAAAAGTATTAAACTATTGACAGAAATCGAGGAGAAATATGTTTTATTAATTTTCATGCACCTATT
Organism: Silene latifolia; assembly: GCF_048544455.1. Taxonomy (NCBI): domain Eukaryota; kingdom Viridiplantae; phylum Streptophyta; class Magnoliopsida; order Caryophyllales; family Caryophyllaceae; genus Silene; species Silene latifolia. The sequence goes on along the minus strand of NC_133538.1, from coordinate 215,362,247 downwards.
ACTCATTTTCAAGTATCTAACAATTTTCATGCACCTAGAACTCATTTTCGTGCATCTAGAAGCCGTTATTTTCATGCACCTAGTAATCATTTTCATGCATGTAATATTTTCATGCACTTAGAATTCGTTTTCGTGCATTTATATCCGTTTTAATATACCTAATTGTATTTTTGTATATTAAGTTTATATTTTGTTAATAAAATCGATAAATTTTGTTTAGTTATACTAAAGAATATGTTTGATGAATAAACTAAACTAATGCTAAATGATCCATCAAAACATTCGAAACAAGTTTTAGTGGAGATTTAGTGCGGGTTCTCACGGTTCTCATTCTGTTAGTAGTTCTCACCGGATCTTGACCCTATATATATATATATATATATATATATATATATATATATATATATACATATATATATATACATATATATATATATATAGGGTCGGGATCCGGTGAGAACCACTTAACAATCCTTGGATCTAATAATACACAGGCTGAGATTAACTCAACCAAACCCCAAACGAATTACGCGCTTCTCCCCAAACCCAACTAATCTCAGTCATTTTCCCATTTTGCTTTCTCTCTCATCATTCTTTCTCGTCGACTATCAAAACCTTCCGCCATCGCCTCTTCGATAATCAAACCTTAACTTTCTCTACAATCGAACGATAAATCCTTCGACAATCAACCTTTCGATGATGCTTCAATCAATGAAGCCTTTAAATTCGAGGTAAATTTTCGATCTTGATGATTATTTGTTGGGAAATTAGTTGAATTAGTCGATTAAATTAGATTGTTCGTGAAATTAGGGATTGATTCATCGATTAAATTTCTGAATTGATGAATTATGCTTCTGAATTTAGGGTTTTGTCAATAAAATTGGGGAAACTGAGAAATTAGGGTTAGAGAATTTGAGAAATTACTTAAATTTGTTGAAATCATGAAATTAGGGTTTGATTCGTCTATTAACTTTCTGGATTGATAAATAATTGCTTCTGAATTTAGGGTTTAATGAATTAAATTGGGGAAACTGAGAAATTAGGGTTGGAGAAATTGAAAAATCGCTTAAATTTGTTGAAATCAGGACACTGGTGACCGTTTATGTGCATCAAATTCCTGTTTAGGTGCATCAAATGGTGATTTTGTGAATCAAATTGGCTTAATTGAGTAATTAGGGTTGGAGAAATTGTGAAATTGCCTACATTTGTTAAAATCAGGGACTCAATTTCGTAAATTATACTGTTGTATTGTTGCTTATTTAATTTTTGACGTTTCTTGTTGCAGCAATAATGACAATGACAACTGCTCCATACTATCACATACTTCTTCAAATGTTATTACAAACGAAGGAGTGACTGTTGAAGCTAATGCATGTCAGTCTATATTAGAAATATCTACAATAGCAGTTGAACATGATGTTCCTGAAGTTGTGACTTTCGATTTTGTTGAAGGTACAATTCTGTTCATCCTGAAGTTGTGAGTTTCATGGTTGTCTTAGTTATTATTGTTAAAAAGTTGGTAGCCATCCTAATTCTTGGTTGTTTGTGATGATCTTTTGGTTTTAATGATCTTTATTGCTCGGATAAAAAACAATAGTCCAATTGGTAGCTGCTTGATGTTTTCAGCTTGTTTTAGGCAATTAGGCTTAGGTTTTAGGATACCCGTCCTCTGTACATGCATGAAATAAGGTTCAGTGTGCATGAAATAAGGTTCAATGTGCATCAATTTTAGGTTCTGTTTGCATCAAATAAGGTGCCAATGTTTAATTAGTACCTGGCCTTCGACTCGGAAAATCTGCTTAAGGTATGGCTGGGGCAGTGTTCTGTATTCACTGGTGTATTTTTGTCACCTATGGAAACTCTATTAGTATGTATTTTTGTGCACTCTCCGGAATTTATGATTCATGAAAGCTATATTTTGCTTGCTGGTAGAGTAGTTAAACTTCTCAGTCTATCTATTAGGGAACAAGATTTTACCTATTTTATGCATGTAGAAGTTTATTTCATGCACATATAGCGCTTTTCCATGCATGTATAAGGCAAGTACTAAGACACCCTCACTTTGGAGGTTAGAACGGTGTTGTTCTATACATGTGGTTATGTAATAGAATATTTACGGTCAGGGGGAGTCTACTTTGATTATCCAGCAACACTAATTTGTGAGAGTGTAATTCATATTCTTTTATATCCCTCATCTTTCTTACTTTAATTGCATCACATATGCAGATATCATAGTAGAGGAGGCAGAGGATGAGGAGGCAGCAGAAGGTTCTTCAACCAACACGAATCGGGTTTTTGAGTGTCTCATCCATCTTAAGCCTGTTATTGGTATGTTATTCGATAAGCTTGAACTAGGTGTTGTGTTTTATGAAGCATATGCAAAAGAATGTGGGTTTGTGACTAGATTAAGCTCACAAAAGTCTAAAAACGGTGTCGTTACGCATAAAAAAGTTGTGTGTAATAAGGCTGGAGTATGTGAAGCGTAAGGAAAAAATCACCGGAGGCAAAGGACTAGGATAGAATGTCCTTCTTGTATTAAATTTAAGCGAATTTTGGAGGAAGGTCCTGCTATGGGTAAATACCAAATTTTATGGTTTTCATGAAGGTCATAATCATATGCCACAAACACCATCAACAATGGTACATTTGACACAAACGAGAGAGTTGAATGTAGTTCATAAAAAAATGATAATTGACAACTCCAAAAATAACATAGGTCCAGTTAAGTCATATAGGTTGGTCAAGGAGTATGTTATAGGTTATAGGAATGTGGGTGTGTCATTGGAAGACTTTAAGAACTTTTCTAGAGATATCAAAAATTATTTATCAGAGGGGGATGCTCAAATGCTTATTGAGCATTTTATGAAGATAAAACACATGTGTCCATCATTTTATTTTGATTTTGAGGTAGACGAGATAGGTCGATTGTCACATGTGTTTTGGGCTGACCCTATTAGTATTAAAAACTATTTGCTATTCGGGGACATGACCTCTTTTGATACGACCTTTAGAAAAAACAAGTATAGGATGATATTTGGCCCTTTCACGGGGGTGGATAATCATAAGAGATGCGTGACCTTTGCGGCTGGACTTATTACTAATGAGAGCAAGGACTCCTTTGTTGGCTATTTATGAAATTCGTAGAGGCTATGGGGGGTCATAATCCAGTTTGTATGATAACTGATGAAGATGCGGGGATAGAAGAAGTAATGAAATTAGCCTGGAAAGACAAGGTGCAACACAGATATTGCATGTGGCACATACTGAAAAAGTTGGATGAGAAGGTAGGTCCTGTAATATGTAGAGATACTGAGTTTCTGAAGAAAATAAACCGATGTGTTTGGAGCGAAGATGTGGAGCCGCCTGAATTTGAGGAACGGTTGACAACAGTAGTTGAATCTCATGGGTTGTCGGATAACGAGTGGCTTAAGGAAAAGTGCAACATTAGAAATATGTGGGTTCCAGCTTACTTTCGCGACCTGTTTGTCGGAGGTTTGATGAGAACAACCTCTAGGTCAGAGTCAGAAACCACTTTTTCAGCAACTTCACTAATCCTAATTTAAGCCTAGTTGAGTTTTGGATGAGATTTGAGAGTGCAATAGATGCACAAAGATGGACTCATTCGAAACTCGTTGCACAATAAAAAAACTCCTTCCCCCAGTTGTCGACTCCATTAGCCCTAAAAAAGCATGCATCAGAAATCTACACTCTAACAATTTTCGGCGAGTTTCAAAAGGAAGTCGAAGCAGCTTGCTATTCATGTGGTGTTGGGGGTAAAGAAAAAGATAAAACCTATCCAATTTTATACACAGATATCATATATCAAGTTCGAAACAAAACGGATAAGGTTGGTTTTAAGAAGGATGATGTTTCAGTGGTATGCACTTGCAAGAAGTTTGAAAGACATGGAATACTCTGTCGACATGCTCTGTGTGTCTTTAAAGATCGGGGAATTCAGAAAGTTCCAAGTGAGTACCTACTTAGTCGGTGGAGCAAACTAGCAACCTGCCAGTCAATCGTCGGCCCTAATGGACAGTCGCTTGCTGATTGTACATCAATGGATGTACAGAAAAACAAAGTTGGTGAGTTATGGTCAGAGTTGTTTATTTGTGTGGCACTCGTTGAACATAGTCCGGGGCATTGTGATGAGTTGCTTGGGATTTTTCGTGAGTTCAAGGAAAGGGTAAAAATTGCCCCTATGAAAGTGGCGATACTGGTATTGCAAAGGTAAAGGACAAGAATGCTGAAATTGGGATGCTTTCCTAGTGAGATTAAGGTTTTGCCTCCAAGGCAGTGCAAAAAGAAAGGCTCGGGAAAAAGGTTAATCTCACAAAGAGACGAGCTGGGGAAGTGAACAAGAAACCGCTAAGAAAATACAGGGCTTGTGGGGGAGATGATGAACTACGATAGCAGGAATTGTGACCGAAAGACAACCGACAATGAGTAGTGTAATTTTTTTTAAAGAATATTTAAAGCATTCGACATTTGCCTTATTGAATAATTCGGGACTTTTTATTTTATTTGATAGATGTTGGACTTGTTTTCTTAAGATGAATGTAACACTTATAGAATGTAAAACGTGAGTTTTCCTATCACCATTATTTCGTGCACATACAACGGTATTTCATGCAAATACACAGGTATTTCATGCACAAAGAACGTTATTTAATGCACACATTAGGCGAGTATTAAGAAACCTTAAGGCGATTAATTTATTCACTCTTTCACCAGATTTGGTAATCTAAAATGAGAATAGCCCAACACTAAAATGTGATCAATTGAAATGAATCTTCGTGTACGATAAGTCTTTAAAATTCAAAGTGACAATCCGAGCGAAAATGTCATTAACAGAATCATTGTATATGACAAGCCGGCTAAAATGAGAATTGTTGACCCAACATCAACAAATAATGAGAATTGGTGTGGGCTTATTTCAATTTAGGCTCGTCCTATCAGCATATTTATTCACTATTTTTGAGGCCTAAGTTATGTTTGTCGAGTCGTGTTAGTCATGCTGAGGAAAATCAGTAATCTAATGTGTAATGGTCAATATAGTTTATGGTTATTTCGTGCATGTACATGGTTATTTGATGCACTTTCATGGTTATTTCATGCATGTAGAACGTTTTCTAATGCAAGATTAAGACAAGTATTAAGAAACCGGAGAAATGTGATTCACCAGTACATCCTTATTTGCTACCACATCCCCAACCGTCGAAGTTAATAATAAAATTCCAAAATCTAAATGAAAATGCAACATTTTAAAAGTTCACTTGAGATTACTTTAAGATTTGACCCTGGACACATGACTTACATATTTCATGCATGCACACTGTTATTTCATGTACGTAGAACATTTTTTAATGCATGTACGATGTTAGAGAGATTTCCGTACGACCTTTTCGTTGTCCATTTTTGAAAATTGTCTCTCGTTTTCGTTGCCTCGTGACATGTTTCCAGAATTAGTCCAGAAACATGACTTCATGTCTTACACGACTTACATATTCCAAAATCTAATATGTACTCTCAAGACTTAGTATATTACGTATTCCAGAATCTAATTGTAGATACCCAGTATCTGTTGAGACTCCAACAAACACCCGATGATTATCGGACTACAACATGTTTTGGGATCGCAACGTTTGATCGACAGTTTGTGTACAACTTTACGTCGGAAAACTTAAAACGATTTCGAAAACAAAACATTTCAAAACATTTCAAAAATACATGGAGTGTTTAATGCACGACGACGGGGTCGCAATGACACTAACTAGAGTCAAAACCGACACCGGACCAAAAACCGACTCAAAAATTCAAATCCCGACTCCAACAACGAGTCAAACGGAGTCAACCACAAAAACAAAATATCTTCAAGTCTTCTATGCTAAGTTTTCCCGGATTCATGTTGGTCAAGTACCAAACATGTGACTACAAAACCTAGGATAGAACAAATCATGATTGCGTTTGTTGTGATAGTGACAACACAACTCGAAGTGCCGCGACATGGCTCGCGCCTCTTTGAGCAGCCCAGTGGCCACGCTTCAAAACTCACACAACCACTCATTCTCCTATAAATACCCCTCAAATGCCACCCATTTGAGAGTTACGCGAGTGTCCGCCCCCCTCTTTTCTCCCTTAAAATTCTCGACTCGACTTCTAAAGTCACAATCCGACGCGTGTTTACGACCTACCGATCGTAAACACAAGCCTTACACATTGTTTGGTACCGTCATCGTGCATTAAACCACTTGACCTACCACTTCGACCACTACACCATCACTAAACTTTTAAAACACTCTTTACTTACCAAAACGGTTTTAAACCGAGTTTTTTCCGATCAAACAAGTTGTTACACTTACGTCGGTCACTCGCCATAACCAAACATGTAAGTATGAGGGTGTAAAAATCCTCTTTTATTATGTTTTCATTTGTTTCATGACTTTAACATGCTAAAACATGCATAACATGAACCAAAACATGGGATAAACGAGCCAAAACCGATTTTTGGTCTCAGGCAGAAGCCCCTTAGGTCGCCAAATGGCTCGCACCTAAATGGGGTGCTCAGACCAGAGATCAACCGTGTTTGTTCTCGTCATTTCCTTCAACCCATTTTTCATATTTGTAATCGTTTTTTACCATTTCAAGTATTTTCGAAACCTTTTTGTTTCATTTCACATGTTTTAACCATAAAGCATTTTTCACCCTTGGTTCTTCATACCATGACGGTTAAATCCGTGTTTCGGTGATAATATTTGGTTAATGACAATTAAAAGGTATTTTAAAGCCTTTTATTTCGTTTCTTTACATTTTCAAGCAAACATATTAGTCACCAACACAAAATCATCCTTGGTTCTACATACCATGCCGGATTTTAACCCGGGTACGATGACGAGTATCGACTAATTACATTCAAAATGAACTTAAAACAACTAGTCCACAATCATTTTCAAAACTATTCATGTTAAGTTTGTCAAATCGAACCCGACACCGAATATTATCAAATAATGATGATTATTCGAGTCTAGTTTTTCAAATCGACAAATGCGGTCTAAGCGACCCTTTCAAAACCAAACCGGGTTCAAATACCCATTTTCAATAAGTTTTATAACGTCTTTCTAAAAAGTCAGAACACTGCATATAAACCGTCGACTAACCCGCGCCTAAACAGGCTCCTCATTTCTCATTTCCAAAACCAGGGGGAGGCCCCTTGTATCGCCAGCTGGCTCGCGCCTCATATAGCTGTATGATACAGGTCCTGTTCCCTTCCAGCATTAGTCTAGGACGATCCCGACTCCGGTTAACCCGGATACAGGACGGATCAGATGACTATTCTGATTATTCAAAACCACACTTGCAAAATGCCTTACCAAGACAAATGGATCATGTTCTGCACTAAACCTAATACGGTAAATGGATGTTTAATTTCCGTCTTGCATGCAAATCAATCATTAATCCAACTCGACATCTTATACTTGATACGTGGATTAAACCAACCGACTTAGAAAGCTCTCACATGTTAGGTTTAAATTATTGGATGCGCATTCATGCATTTAAACCGTTTTATCAACTTTTGCATTCACCCAACCAAGATCGATCAGTAGAGGCCGCTAAACGCGGGCGGGATTGGGAGTCTGATTAAAGGGCTTCCCAATACGTACCTTCACCTCTTACTCAAAAACTTTGGATAGTGGACGACCTTATCCAGGGCGTACGAGAGTCATTCTAGAGATAGGATGCTAAAGAGGGACGATTTCCTTATCTTTAGTACCTATGTCAAACGCTGCTTTGTGCTTCGATTTGACCGAGGTATAAAGTGGAATTCGAACGGGTTCCAGGCATCCCACAAATGCTTGGTGGCGACTCCGAACATCTCTAATCGTTTCGAGACCCTTACCGAGATGAAACCGACCGATCTAAAACGATACGGTCGAAAGCATCTTTACTCCGCCGAGTGTGGCTTTCAAAAGACCGCTATACGTCCACAGATTGGCTAGGCGTGTAGGTGGGCCATGACCACAGATTGGCGACTCCGCTGGGGAAAACTAGGACACTTACGTCTTTGTGATCCCTAGATGGTGAGACTCGAACGACATTTTGATTGGAATGCATTAATTGATATTACGGTCACGGTCGGGTTCCTTGTCCGGGCCCACAACCTAACCCTTTTCGACCAATTGGCTCGTCCCGTCGGCGTGAGTTTTCTCATCCCCGCGTTTCGAATCCCGATTGAGTCAAGCATACCATTGACGTTACACATTTCTGTTTCGTCAAAGAGCTTTCATCACTTTCGAGCACGAGGCTAGGGCACCCTTCTTACACATTTTCTTTGGATTGGTATCCCTCTCTCAAATCGGGGTTTGATTGCTTGGTGTGTAACCCACCCTTCTAAGCTAAAACTCGTGTCAACATGATGCATAATATAATGAATTGTGAGTGCTTATGTGCTATTTGATCATAAGTCCTTCCGTGTCATTATCAAACTTTCAAAACCCCCCTTTTTGCGCCGTTATAATGGGCATTTCAAACCTCGGTCTTTCGCCGACCGATGCACGCCTTTCTAGGCCGTCGTAATGACGATTTTCAAACCCGGTTTTGTATAACCATTTCAACACGCCTTTCTAGGCCGTCATAATGTTGATTTTCAAACCCGGTTTTGTATAACCATTTCAACACGCCTTTCTAGGCCGTCATAATGACAATTTTCAAACCCGGTTTTGTATAACCATTTCAAATCACCTTTTTACGCCGTTATAATCGCCGCGTCTAGACACGGATTTTAACCCGTTTCGCACCGACAATGGCTCCCTTTCAAAACCCGAGAAAAGCACACACCCTTTTCTCGAGACACTTTCGGGATCCCGAGGACCATGCATTGTCCCCGAGACCTTTTCAAACATTTCAAAATTCGATTTTCAAAACATACAATTTTGAATTTCATAACCGTCTTGGGAAACAATGCACTGTCTTCCGAGCCGACTCAAACTCAAACCGTCTTTTTCAAATAAACTTAAGACAAACCCTTTTCAACTGATCGACTTGCGGAGATCTCTATCTTCGGAAGCCGCCCATTAAAGCGACAAATGAATCTTTTTGGAAATTTCTATTTTCGAAAACTTTAGTCCACCATTCCAATTCCGCCTCTTGTCTATCGAGTCAAAGCAAACGTACTTATGGGTCTTTACTTATGAGTCATCTCACCACGAGACCCGTCCAATGGCGTCGCGCCGTCATGATTGGACTCTTGTCAAAGGTTCGGTCGAACACCGTCACGTCATAAATCGAGTCAACACCGAGGGACCACACACGGTCACCCCGACTTATTGAGTCGATCTTTGTCTCGTCCTCTATGTTGTCTGCGTTGAGTCTTGGAAACGTGTCGGATTGAGTTGTAATGTGAGCCGTTTTTCTGCCTTAGAGCCATGGCCCCGTCTTCAACTTCGTCTGTCAACCACAACAACAATGATAACAACAGAGATGTCACAACTGATCAGCTAGCCAGCCTGCTTACCGCTCTTAAGGTCACCCTGGATCGCGTCGAGATCCGTATCGACGCCCTGGAAAACAAGGAAATTGGGGAACATAATACCCCACCTCTCGATCGAAACCGAGAAGAGGCTGAAACTCTTGGAAGAACAACTCCTAGCCCGGGGTAACAACATCCACCTTGAAAATAACCGAAGGTTCGAACCTGTTGGGGACCAGTTACCTGACAACTTCACCCTGACCGATGTGCCTAAGTTCAAGGGATTGGAGGACCCACTCAACCATATCCGTGCTTTCAAACACTACATGGCCATCAAGGGGGTCAAACAGGAGCTTTTTACCAGAATCTTCCCATCCTCCTTGGAGCCGATTCCTCGCCAATGGCACTACTCCTTGGACCCGAAAAACCTTACCACTTGGGATGAGATCGCGGTTGAGTTTGCCAAACAGTATGCCGACAACGTCGAAATCCAGGCCAACACCCATACTCTCGAGGTGTTAACCCAAAACGACAAGGAAGGATTCACTGAGTTCCTAACCCGTTGGAGGAGGGTGAGTACTCGATTACTGATGGAGTTTCGAGTGAATCAACTCTGGTGGAAAAATTTGTCAACAACCTCCGCTCGGTTTATGGCAACCTGATGAGGTATCAAAATATCAAAACTTTTCAAGATCTGCAGATTCTGGGGACACGTATTGAGGACGACCTCCGAAAGGGTGTCTTAGCAAAAACCACTGGCAGGGGTTATCAAGGATCCACCTCAACCGGATCTCGCCCTTACGGTCAGACAAACAAGATTGATGAGGTCAACCTCGTCGAACCATCTGCCAAGAAAACTGAGCGCCCCCAGAGAGTGTTCACCAACATAGGGTCGACTTATGCAAGTGCCCTGAAAAGGCTCATGGACCAAGGGAAGCTACAACCGATCAGACCCACCACGGATCTGATCGATGCCATGAAGTCCCGATTTTGGAACCCCAATGCCTACTGCCAGTATCATCGAGGGAAGGGGCATGATACCAAAAATTGCTTCAAGCTCAAGCACCTCATTTAAGACATGATTGAGAAGGGAGATTTGCCTATACCCCCACCAACTAAGCCGAACAACAAGACGAATCCTCTGGGAATTCACGCCATCTCTGGCGATGAGCCGACCCTAGACTGCTCTCATCTCATCTTGCCAATTGACGACGAGGTGAATGTTCTGGAAAAGGATCCTTCAGACGGAGTGTTCGTGTTCAGTGCTGCCACCATGCTCACTATGTTCCAGCAAGTTGAAGAGGCCATAGCCAGCCTCTCTGATAGAATCACCCGACTCGACGACGCCTACCATCGGCTCATCTTCAACCCCCCGGCACCACGCCCGAGGGAGAGTTCCCCAAACATTCAAAACTACCCACCCCAGGATAGATTGCTCCCGCGACCATTCTGGCATAGACCTCACGAAAATACCCTTCAAAATAATCACCCTCAAAATAATTACCCTCAAAATAACTACCCCCATAAAAATCGCCCTCACAAAAACATTCCCCACAAGAATTACCCACCGAGGAATACCCCTCCAAGGTATCCTCGGGACCCTGAAATTAACGGCATATGGCGGGATGATGTTGAGGATGTCTATATCCTCCCGGGGAAGGAGAAGCGGACGAAGGAAATCGGACATCTCACCCGATCCGGACGTCCCTATCAAAATCCGAACAATCCAACGGTCGTTCCAACAACGAATGACCAAATCGTCCCGGATGCGGACACTCAACCAAAGGCTCCCGAGAACTCAATCTTGAAACAGCTCTAGAAAGAAAAAGCCGAAATCTCAATTTGGCAACTGATCGCAACGTCTTTTGAGCACCGACAGGCCTTACTGCAGGCCTTGGGAAAATTAACAGTGCCCTCCACCTCTTCCCCAGAAGAAATAGTGGCGCACATGACAAGGGACGCTCCTGATTTGAGTAACCCGGTCGTCTTCTCCGACGAGGATATCCCTCTGTTCGGAGCCAATCATAACCTGGCTCTGTACATCACCGTACAATGCCTCCAGAAAAATATACCCATGGTCCTCGTGGATGATGGTTCCGCCGTGAATGTGATTCCTCTCAAAACTGGCCACAGGCTGGGTATCAAGGAATCTGATCTAATCCCAACGAATCAAGGAGTACGCGCCTACGACGGCACTTGTCGCAAGGTCGCTGGGCTAGTCACATTGGTCGTCGCAACCGAGCCACTGGAAAGGCAAACCAGTTTTTAAGTGGTCGACATCTACGCGTCCTTCAACATGCTCCTGGGACGTCCCTGGATTCACGCCGTCAAGGCGGTCACATCAACGCTCCACCAAAAGATCAGGGTCCCCTTCAACGGGAAAACGATCACGATCCCCACTTCCCCAATCAAAGCAGTTATGAGAAGAGGGGTAGCCTCCCAAGCCATTGAGAAGGACGACAATGAAATGTGGGGTTTCCAAGCCATAAACGCCATAGCTGATGAATCGGAGACCTCTGAGTGTGACCCGTTCACCAACCTCATGATCAACCGTATCATGATGCGTCAGGGTTACTTCCCGGGTTTGCCGCTTAATCCACTAAAGGACCCATTGCCTCCCTTGAAACAGGCTAAGGTCCCCAACATTCCCTTTGGGCTGGGATACGAACCTACCAACGAAGATATCCAGGAGATGAACCTCCTAATCCGAAAACGCAAGAAGCACGGGGTTATCCTCCGTCCCTACCACCTGACCCTCAACGGATACTTTGTCCCCGAGGGAGAGTCCGAGCTCTACCATGGCTTTCCGGAACCAATCTATGACTCTGTGGCAAAGGCTAGATACCCGGGAGTGGAAGTCTTTCAAGACTGCTACTTTATCCCCGACAACATCGAAGCCGCATCAACTGAGTCCAAGCCGTCACCATGCCTTGACGGACAAGCTGTCACACTCCTCTTCGGGGAAGATAACTTCAAGCACCTCGACTATGAGGACATCATCAACATCGCCCTGAAAGACAACCAATTTGATCCAACCGCCTTGATCTCCGATACAGACCCGGAGAAAGCCAACCAGGGGTGGAGGAAAACCATCAAGTGGACCGATCGCCAAGGCCGCATTCTCAAGATAACAACTGGAGAAGGCCCTATGTTCAAGGAGGGAAGTAAGGAAGAGTCTGAGTCTGAGTCGGAGTCAGAGTCTGTCATAGCTCCTAACACTCCGGATGTCCTAGTCAAGGTCCCCTTTCCACTGTTTTATCACAAAGTCGTGGCTGATTCAGAGGTTGAGTCTATTAGGGTCACCCCCACTCTAATTAAAGGTGACAACCTGTAGCCTGTTCCAGGGGCCACTTCCTCTGTTGTGTCGCCTCTGACTGACCATGAGATGTCTGTCCTTTCCGAGCTTTTCGCTCGTGTCAACTTAATGAACGCTAAGTTTGCTTATGACTCGTCTCAATTTAACTGCAATGCAATTCTGAATGATTATGAGGAATTTGACTTGAGTGACTACCCACCTCACTTAGCCAAAGAACTTGACAAACGGGGAACCAGAACCCCCATCATTGAGGAAACCGAACCTATTAACGTAGGAACCGACAATACACCTCAAGAACTTAGGTTAGGGACAACCCTGGACCTCTCGGAAAGACAACAGTTCATTAACCTCCTCCACGAATACAAGGACGTGTTCGCCTGGTCTTACAGAGATATGCCTGGGATTGACAGAGAAATTGCAGAGCACCGGATACCCATTAAACCCGGAGCTAAACCTGTGAAGCAGAAGCTACGCCGGATGCGTCCTGAGTGGGCCTTAAAAATCAAAGAAGAAGTGGACAAACAGTTCAAGGTTGGGTTCATCAAAGTGTCCGAATACTCGGATTGGGTGATCAACATTGTGCCGGTACCAAAGAAAGACGGAAGAATTCGGGTTTACGTCGACTTCAGGGATCTGAACAAGGCGAGTCCAAAAGACGACTTCCCTTTACCACATGTTGACTTTCTGGTAGACAACACCGCCGAGCATGCTCTCTTATCATTCATGGACGGGTATGCCGGGTACAACCAGATTAAGATGGCTGAGGAAGACATGCACAAAAATGCGTTCACTACACAGTGGGGTACATATTGCTACACGGTCATGCCTTTCGGCCTCATCAACGCCGGGGCAACCTATCAGAAAACCGCTACCACTCTCCTACATGATATGATGCACAAGGAGGTAGAGGTATATGTCGATGACATGATTATCAAATCAAAAGAATGGGACGGCCACATCAGTGCCCTCCGGAAATTCTTCGCTTGTCTGCGGAAATATAACATTAGACTAAATCCTCAGAAGTGTGCATTCGGGGTCACCTCCGGAAAACTCTTGGGACATGTCGTTAGCAAAAGAGGCATTGAGATTGATCCAACCAAAATTAAAGCCCTTCAACAAATGCCTCGGCCTAGGAACGAGAAGGAGATTCGGGGATTTCTCGATCAGGTCCAATACATCAGCCGGTTCATTTCCAAGCTCACTATGATCTGTGAACCAATATTCAAGAAGCTTCGCGCCTCCGATCACACCGATTGGGACGACGACTGTCAGAAAGCCTTCGACAGGATAAAGGAAATCCTATCCAAACCTCCTGTCCTCATGCCACCTCAACTAGGGATTCCTCTATCCCTATACATGACTGTTACCAACACAGCCATGGGAGAAATGCTAGCGCAAACAGTCGACAACGAGGAGCGAGCCATCTACTACATTAGCAAAAAATTCATTGAGTACGAGACGAGGTATACCCAACTGGAAAAGACATGCCTTGCCCTAGTATGGTCAACAAAGAAGCTGCAGCATTACATGCTCAGCTACTCGGTCCACATCTACTCCAAGATGGACCCGGGTAAGTACATCTTCGAAAAACCCGTACTAAACGGAAGGCTGTCTATATGGACACTCATGCTGTCCGAGTTTGATCTCAAGTTTGTACCCCTCAAGGTTATCAAGGAAGAGCAACATGATTTCCTAGCAGAAAATCCCGTCAACGAGGATCCAACGACCGACACATGGTCACTTCCTGACGAAGACATCCTTTGTGCCGACTCCGACGCACGGGACCTATACTTTAATGGTGCATCTAATCTGAGAGGCTTCGGGGTAGGAATCCTTCTAATATCACCAGAGGGAGAACATGTTCCGATCTCGGTCAAGCTGGACTTCGCCATCACCAACAATGTCACTGAATATGAAGCATGTCTCATCGGCCTACAAGCAGCCATCACACTTGGCATCAAGAGACTGAGGGTCCATGGCGATTCCTCGCTCATCATCAATCAGGTATCCGGAGCAAGAAAAATCCGATCTGACAGCTTAGCTCCCTACCAAGCAAAGATCAGTCAAGAGGCCGAGTTCTTCGACCAAATCGACTACTTCCACTTGCCGCGAGAGGAAAATCAATTTGCTGATGCCCTGGCAAAACTTGCCGCGCTCGTAAACATACCTGACGACATGACATCGATGCCCCTATGTGTCGAAAGACGGAGCGAGCCAGCTCACATTTGTGCCATTATCAACGACGAGGAAAGCCATGATGAACCTTGGTACCAAGCCATCCTCAATTACAAAACCAAAAACAAATTCCCTCCCAACTCTGATCAAAGAGGACAAAGAGCCATCTGTTTACTTGCATCACAATTCGTGATAAACCAAAATCAACTCTACAAAAGAACACCCCAAGTAATTCTCCTCCTTTGCATTGACCATCACAAAGCCAAGAAAGTCATGGGAGAGGTTCACGACGGAGAATGTGGCCCTCACATGAGTGCAATGATGCTTACACGGAAAATCATGCGGCTAGGTTACTACTGGACAACCATGGAAGCCGATTGCCGTAACTATGTCAAACATTGCCACAATTGCCAAATATTTGCCAACATACAACACATAACACCATCCCTTTTATACACCATAACATCACCCTGGCCATTGTCAACCTGGGGCATCGACATCATCGGGAAA
The DNA here is from genome assembly GCF_048544455.1 of Silene latifolia. Classification (NCBI taxonomy): domain Eukaryota; kingdom Viridiplantae; phylum Streptophyta; class Magnoliopsida; order Caryophyllales; family Caryophyllaceae; genus Silene; species Silene latifolia. The sequence goes on along the minus strand of NC_133538.1, from coordinate 215,346,783 downwards.
GTCAACCCGGTAGGCACCAAGGGGCATTGCTTCGTCCTCGTCGCCATCGACTACTTCACCAAATGGGTGGAAGCGCAGTCATATGCAGTTTTGACCGCCAAACAAGTGGCCAAGTTCATTCAAAACAACATCATCTGCCGATATGGGGTACCCTATGAAATCATCAGCGATCAAGGCTCTCACTTCCGGGCGGAAACTCAAGCTTTGCTGGACAAATACAAGATCAAACGACATCGAACATCCTCCTACCGTCCCCAAACCAACGGAGCGGTGGAGGCAGCAAACAAAACTCTTGTTACCATTATCAAGAAAATGCAAGACAACTACCGCGATAGGCCGAGCAAACTCCCATTCGCACTCTAGGGATACCGAACCTCCATTCGAACACCGACAGGCGTCACACCCTTCTACCTAGCATACGGTATGGAGGCGGTCCAACCAGTAGAGTTAGAGGTCCCATCTCTACGCATCCTACTGGAGAGTCAAGTCCCTGAGGGGGAATGGACCCGTCGAAGGTACGAACAACTCACTCTTCTAGACGAACGACGACTCAACGCCTTGCACAACGTCCAGCTATACCAACGACGTATACAACGGGCATTCAACAAGAAGGTCAAATCCAGAAACATCCGGGAGGGCGACTTGGTCCTCAAGTCAGTCCGAGCACCATACCTGGTCAAGAAAATACTTTCGGGGAGCGCAGTGAGACTGAGTGACCTAGACGGGGAGGACTTTACAAACCCGACCAACCTAGACCAACTCAAGAAATACTACCCTTGAACCCTATCAGTCAACAACCTAGCCTAGTTTTGCAACTAGCAACCGCCTCAACCCTTTTCAAGTCAAGTTCCTCAATATGTTTCGATTTGAAATTGCATGTTTTATCGAGTCTAAGCTGCGGCACCTTGCCCGTTTCGAATGTCCTTTGATCCGTCAAAGGCAACGTCCATTTGCACTACAAAAACAAACCCCCTGAACTACGAGCATGGTTTGATTTCACCTCTTCAGGTGAATACGTAAGCAGTCCCTCTTATGCCTGAGGGATACAACCACAAAATCCAATTCAAATTCACAAAACATTTCGAACTACGATCATGGTTTGATTTCACCTCTTCAGGTGGATACGTGGGCAGTCCTTTCTTACACAAGAAGGATAAAACCATCCCCACATACAAAAAAATCCCATCAAAAAAGAGAAAGGGAAAACCATTCCCTTTCCCCACAAAATACAAAAATGAGCCTTTCTCCCTTTCCACAAAATACCACTTTCCCAAGTGCAATTGTTTAGGACGATTCAAATCGAGTTGCCTTCACAAAACGGAAGAAAGAAACAAGCGTTCACAACTTTCTGACACGAGCAATCCTCTTATTTAATTAATAATGAGAGGGATTACAACTTCAACAACAAATAAAGCTCGACAAGTCTGCAACTTGTCGAAGCTAAGGTGTCAACTAACACACCTCACATAGTAAAACTAGCACAAAACACACAATAACTAGCTAGTACAACATAATAAAAACTCACAACAATAATACAACATAATAATAAAGTGGGTAATGGAGGTCTTTACTCTTCCATTCTACCCTTGCCTTTTCCTTCGGGGTACATCTTCCCCTTGTTCTTCTTGTTGGCCCGCCTAGCATGGACTTCTCCCTCGGAATGGATCCTAAACGGATCTAAGATGGCGACGGCCTTCGGTCTGGCACAAGACCCCATATTTGACCCAAGACGAGCCAATGCACGGCCCACCATATTCTTGGGGCCGGAACTCCTCCTCTTCGGTGGTCTCATCACATCGGGGGTAGTTCCATCAACATACTCCTTAAAGAAGGCACAGTTGGCCTTGTCTCGATACTTCAAGTCGACAACCTCATCCTTACGGAATTTGGATCTATCTTCCAAGGACGGAGCTCGTGACCACTTGACATAAGCGGGAGTCACCCATGTCGTGGCTGCGGGGTTTGGCACCTCCCAAAGCGGCCGAGTGGCCCGCCACCTTTCAAAGAACTCCACAAGCTCGGAGTTCCGGAAAACATTCTCTTGAACAAGAGTATCTTGAGCGGGCACCTTTTGTTGACGCCCCATTTGCCTCATGAGCCTTTCGAGATAAATGAAGGAAACAACCTTCAAACCCACCGCCATCAAAGAACGAGGACTAGCACCTGAAGCGGGCAACCCCGTGAAGGACCTCAAGTGCCACCACGGCACCACCCAACGGATATGAGGACCGCCCTCCTCCGCCAATCTTGCGGCCCAATAGGCCTCGGCGGAAGCAAAACTATCCAGGTACAACTTCAACCTCATGGTGAGATGACCGAAGGAATAAGAAGAAGGATTAACCGGAGGCTCTACATACCTTAGCCTCTCCAATAGCTACACTTGGAGGATCCTTGGCGATCCAAAAGAGGGAGCTTCTCCACAAGAGCCTTCCTTGTCCAAAGCTTGGATAATCTCTCCAAGCACCAACCATGATGGATCTCTACCATGCTCCATTTGCTCAATCACATGGATAAGGGTCATGCTATCATGACATCTTGGCCCCTCCTTCTTCAAGACATCAACAAAGAGGTACACATGGACAAGGCAAAATGCAAGAGCCCTTCTCCTAGCCACCTCCAAGACATTAGCATCGAATCGATTTGAAAAGATGTTGATAAGAGCCAACATATCCACACCATGTGGAGCAAGAAAAAAGTTGACTTGGCTTGTTGATAAGCCCAACATGGATGTTTCGAATTTCTTCGGCAAGAGGAGAAGTTTCACCTTTCGGGAAAACAAAAACATGATGTTTCGAATCCCAAAACCGAGAACATGCTTCAAGAAACGAGGGTTGCACCTTGACTTGACGGAGCACCAACAATTGACCAACTCCCATGCAATCGAGTTGATACTTCTCGGGAGGAGACAAATCCCGGCACCATTGTCGCAATGCATTCTCAAAAGCATCCATGAAATAGTTTTGTGGAAGAAGAAGAGGTTTTGTAGAGATGTTTTGGTGTTTCGGATGATGAAACAATGAAGCGCAAACGTCCCTATTTATACAAAATGATCAGCGCATTTTTCAGAAAAAGAGGAGAGCCGACTTCCATCGCCAAGACGCTCGCGCCTCTTTGAAGCTTCTCCAGGATTCCCGCTGTTGACTTGTCTCTTTTAACATGTGTTTTCTCCTGACACCTCAAACCTCCCGCCAGGAACCTTGTACCTCTTCGGGATGATTTCGGGAAATTTTGTGTTTCTTCACACTCACATTTCCTTGTTTTTCGCGTTTTACGAAACCCGACACGGTTTCCATGATTTGGCTTTAAACATACGGATTTTTTCTTTCTTTTTTTAAAGGGGGGAAGGGCTAGTCGCCCCGATCCACGATGGATCGTTTCCATGTCAGTCGAAATTCCGAAAATTTTTCGCTTTTTCGCAATTCAAAAATCAAAATCGAAGTTGCTAACACGACATAAATTTTCCTCAAAAACTCAAGCACTCACAAATTCGAGTCTTGACATCAAAAATCAAACATACTCGCAAAAAATCATTTTCTAAAATTCTTTCCTGACGGTTTGAGTTTTATATTTTTCGAGTCATTTTCAAAATTTCGATGCAATTTAATTCACGACACGGGTTAATTGCTCAAATTTTCAAATCAATTCCTTTTGAATTCCGAACGTGACGATTTGTCACGGAATTTTCAAAATTTCAAATTTTAACTTCAAGTCATCTTGGTTAATTTTTGTTTTTTTTCAATCAATTGCTTCTACGTGTTTACGTTTTTGCGTATGTGCTATCTATTGCCTGTTTTCTACAGCTAACAATGCAATAACTGGTGCAAAGCAAAAGGAGAATCGACATCCGACAGCGCTCCTCCGAAACACAAAACAAAAAAGCCGAAAATCACAAAATAAACCACAATCCAAAAACACATATATACAAACCGCCTTACGCAAAATACATAAACAAACGTCTATTATACAGACACTGGCCTAAAACAAACGTCTATCATACAGACACTGGCCTAAAACAAACGTCTATCATACAGACGCTGGCCTAAAACAAACGTCTATCATACAAACACTGGCCTAAGACAACGAACTGGGGGCTATCCGCCACCTACCGAACTAGGCACTCTCTATCCTCTCAAACGGAAAAGAAAGAGAGCAACATAGGAAACAAAGGAGCAACAACGGAAGCAGAGGTGATTATGACGGTAATACCCCGTTCCTACTCCTCGATAAAAAGGAAGACATTGTCTGGCAGATTTTGGACGATGGGGCGACCCAGAACCATGATGTGATGCACCATTCCGGTACTGAACCCCACTCATCAGCCACCCTGTCTATGAGCCACAACGAAAAGGACAAATCGGCCATATCAGCCGCCTATCCTCCTCTACGGAAGCATCCTCCACCACCGCCTCGAATACGGCAGCCTCCTCGGCCGCTACATCCCCTCCGGGATTTACTTCCTCCTCCAAAGACTCAACAACGGACCCCATCGGTCCTGCATTTATACCCTCGCGATCAAAAAGAAAAACAACAACAAAAACGTCGGTAAAATTTCGGCATTACGACGGCATGAAATGGATAAACCCAAAAACCAAAAAACAACCTGCAATACAAAAAATAAGGGGCAATCCCGCCCCAAACCACTCACAAAAAAAAGACACAAAAACGACTCGCCCCACTTTTCAAGCAAAAGACGAGTCAAAACCACAAAAACGGCATTTCAAGACCCATACAAGGTCTGCCAACAAACCGAAATACATTCCCGACAATGGGGATTTTTTCTACGGTTCAAAAAGGCAATTCATACGCTAATTTGAGCCCAAACCGGTCAAAATTCAAAGACGACCGCAAAAAGGCAAACGTGATTTTATCACGCCTCAGGGTGACCTAAAATACTAATAAGGTCCATTTCAAGGCAAACTGACTCAATTCAAGCCCAAGCAGGCGCTTATTTTGTCAGACGTAAGATCGTCGCAAAAGGCAAAAATCGAATTTTGCCCATAAACACCCAACGAAGGTCCTTAAATGGCAAACACGGGTTTTCCCAACTACAATGCAACCTAGTGGGACCCACTACCCAAGAAAATAAACCTGGCATTGTGAAATGAGACGGTTTCTCGCCTCATTCACGTTTTTCGAGCATAGGGAGCGGGAACAGGGACCAAAATGCAAAATAAAAGCACCCCTATACTCCTAAACAAGTTTCTAACCTAATGCAAACATCAATTTCACTCGAAATTGGCTCAATAAAAAACGCCCAATTCGATTTTTTAGGGCAAAATTTCGCCCTAATTCAATCAAGCTAAAATCGACAAATTTGAAAAGATTCAAGAGGAAATACTTACCTTGAGATGACATTTGTTGATAATGGCACAAGCAAAAGCAAGCTAGAAGGTCCTTTAATGGCGATTTTGGCGAGATTTTGAGGTTGAAGATGAATGATCATCTGCAGCTCAACCTCGCGTCTTTTTAACAGAAAATAGGGAAGCCGACTTCTATCGCCAGATGGCTCGCGCCTAAATTAGGCCTCCCCTTTTCTTTTTCAGCGAAATTTGGGCTTTGGCCCAATTTCCCATGACAAATTCCAAAATTTTCGTTGACGATATTGAATATTGTCATTTCCTCGAAAACACACAAAACAAAATAGTGAAAATTCAAATTCACTATTTTCAAAAACTTCAAGCAAAACGGCGATCAAAACCTCCAACTTCAAAAATAATAGCGAAAATTCAAAATCGCTATTTTGCTCCAACTTCAAAATAATAGCGAAAATTCAAAATCGCTATTTTCCTCCAACTTCAAAAATAATAGCGAAAATTCAAAAACCGCTATTTCCATCAAATGTAAACGGCGGCACATAAACCGTCACTTTAATCAATGGTGAAGATTCCAAATTCACTATTTCTTTCAAATGTCAACGGCGGCACATAAACCGTCACTTCAAACGCTATAGCAAACTCAAAATTGTTATTTTCCTTCAAAATTAGAACAAACGGCGATCAAAACCGCCACTGCGAATTCAAGCCGATGAATGGTGAAAATTTCAAATTCACTACTCCTTCAAATACCAGCAGGGGGCTTCCTCGCGGAACCCGCTCATTCTAAAAATAGTGATAGTGAAAATCCAAAGCTCACTATTTCCCCAGCGGCATCACGAGTTCGCTACTTTCAAAACAAGCCCATTTGGCGCGGCTATTCCCATGGTCCATTAACCAACCGTGTCACAGCTGGCGAGCCTTACAACGCATCGCGGCTGGCGAGCCCTACTCACATACTCACCATGGCTGGCGAGCCTTTGTCCGCAAACATGCAAGGACATATCCGAAGATGCCTCGGGTAAATTTCCTTGTCTCGGCTGGCGAGCCTTACAACGCATCGCGGCTGGCGAACCCTACTCACATACGTACCACGGCTGGCGAGCCTTTGTCCGCACCCTTTTCAAGGACAGATCCCGAAGATGCCTCGGGTACATTTCCTTGTCTCGGCTGGCGAGCCTTACAACGCATCGCGGTTGGCGAGCCCTCCTCACATACGCACCACGGCTAGCGAGCATTTTTCCGCACCCTTTTCAAGGACAGATCCCGAAGATGCCTCGGGTACATTTCATTGTCTCGGCTGGCGAGCCTTACAACGCATCGCGGCTGGCGAGCCCTCCTCACATACGCACCACGGCTGGCGAGCCTTTGTCCGCACCCTTTTCAAGGACAGATCCCGAAGATGCCTCGGGTACATTTCCTTGTCTCGGCTGGCGAGCCTTACAACGCACCGCGGCTGGTGAGCCCTCCTCACATACGCACCACGGCTGGCGAGTCTTTGTCCGCAACCTTTTAAGGACAGATCCCGAAGATGCCTCGGGTATATTTCCTTGTCGCGGCTGGCGAGCCTTACAACGCATCGCGATTGGCGATCCCTCCTCACATACGCATTGCAGCTGGCGAGCATTTATCTGCAACCATGCAAGGACATATCCGAAAATGCCTCAGGTATGACTCCTTCTTATGGCTGGCGAGCCTTCGTACGTAGTCTAACGGACTTTAAACGACCCGCACGGACAGTCGACATACTCTAAAATATTCCCGATGACAGGTCCTTGACTCATACCCTCGAGTCGCCTGGGTGTCGCCCTTCCCGACGGCAGGTCCTTGGCCCGAATCCTTTCGAGCCGCCTCGACGTCGCTTGGGTCTTCAGGTTGTAATCTTCGATTGACCTGGGGACTCTACTTTGACTTTCGCCCTGTCCAAGCCTCAGTCAACGTGGGGGCTCTGTAGATACCCAGTATCTGCTGAGACTCCAACAAACACCCGATGATTATCGGACTACAACATGTTTTGGGATCGCAGCGTTTGATCCACAGTTTGTGTACAACTTTACGTCGGAAAACTTAAAACGAGTTCGAAAACAAAACATTTCAAAACATTTCAAAAATACCTGGAGTGTTTAATGCACGACGACGGGGTCGTAATGACACTAACTAGAGTCAAAACCGACACCGGACCAAAAACCGACTCAAAAATTCAAATCCCGACTCCAACAACGAGTCAAACCGAGTCAACCACAAAAACAAAATATCTTCAAGCCTTCTATGCTAAGTTTTCCCGGATTCATGTTGGTCAAGTACTAAACATGTGACAACAAAACCTAGGATAGAACAAATCATGATTTCGTTTGTTGTGATAGTGACAACACAACTCGAAGTGCTGCGACGTGGCTCGCGCCTCTTTGAGCAGCCCAGGTGGCCACGTCGCTCAAAACTCACACAACCACTCATTCTCCTATAAATACTCCTCAAATGCCATCTATTTGAGACTTACGCGAGTGTCCGCCCCCTCTTTTATCCCTTAAAATTCTCGACTCGACTTCTCAAGTCACAATCCGACGCGTGTTTACGACCTACCGATCGTAAACACGAGCCTTACACATTGTTTGGTACCGTCATCGTGCATTAAACCACTTGACCTACTACTTTGACCACTACACCATCACTAAACTTTTAAAACACTCTTTACTTACCAAAACGGTTTTAAACCGAGTTTTTTCCGATCAAACAAGTTGTTACACTTACGTCGGTCACTCGCCATAACCAAACATGTAAGTATGAGGGTGTAAAAATCCTCTTTTATTATGTTTTCATTTGTTTCATGACTTTAACATGCTAAGACATGCATAACATGAACAAAAACATGGGATAAACGAGCCAAAACCGATTTTTGGTCTGAGGCAGAAGCCCCTTAGGTCGCCAAATGGCTCGCGCCTAAATGGGGTGCTCAGACCAGAGATCAACCGTGTTTGTTCTCGTCATTTCCCTCAACCCATTTTTCATATTTGTAATCGGTTTTTACCATTTCAAGTATTTTCGAAACCTTTTTGTTTCATTTCACATGTTTTAACCATAAAGCATTTTTCACCCTTGGTTCTTCATACCATGACGGTTAAATCCGTGTTTCGGTGATAATATTTGGTTAATGACATTTAAAAGGTATTTTAAAGCCTTTTATTTCATTTCTTTACATTTTCAAGCAAACATATTAGTCACCAACACAAAATCATCCTTGGTTCTACATACCATGCCGGATTTTAACCCGGGTACGATGACGAGTATCGACTAATTACATTCAAAATGAACTTAAAACAACTAGTCCACAATCATTTTCAAAACTATTCATGTCAAGTTTGTCAAATCGAACCCGACACCGAATATTATCAAATAATGATGATTATTCGAGTCTAGTTCTTCAAATCGACAAATGCGGTCTAAACGACCCTTTCAAAACCAAACCGGGTTCAAATACCCATTTTCAATACGTTTTATAACGTCTTTCTAAAAAGTTAGAACACGGCATATAAACCGTCGACTAACCCGCGCCTAAACAGGCTCCTCATTTCTCATTTCCAAAACCAGGGGGAGTCCCCTTGTATCGCCAGCTGGCTCGCGCCTCATATAGTTGTCTGATACAGGGCCTGTTCCCTTCCAGCATTAGTCTAGGACGATCCCGACTCCGTTTAACCCGGATATAGGACGGATCAGATGACTATTCAGTTATTCAAAACCATATTTGCAAAATGCCTTACCAAGACAAATGGATCATGTTATGCACCCTAAACCTAATACGGTAAATGGATGTTTAATTTCCGTCTTGCATGCAAATCAATCATTAATCCAACTCGACATATTATACTTGATACGTGGATTAAACCAACCGAGTTAGAAAGCTCTCACATGTTAGGTTTAAATTATTGGATGCGCATTCATGCATTTAAACCGTTTTATCAACTTTTGCATTCAACCAACCAAGATCGATTAGTAGAGGCCGCTAAACGCGGGCGGGATTGGGTGTCTGATTAAAGGGCTTCCCAATACGTACCTTCCCCGCTTACTCAGAAACTTTGGATAGTGTACGACCTTATCCAGGGCGTACGAGAGTCATTCTAGAGATAGGATGCTAAAGAGGGACGATTTCCTTATCTTTAGTACCTATGTCAAACGCTGTTTTGTGCTTCGATTTGACCGAGGTATAAAGTGGAATTCGAACGGGTTCCAGGCATCGCACAAATGCTTGGTGGTGACTTCGAACATCTTTAATCGTTTTGAGACCCTTACCGAGACGAAACCGACCAATCTAAAACGATCCGGTCGAAGGCATTTTTACGCCGCCGAGCGTGGCTTTCAAAAGACCGCTATACGTCCACAGATTGGCTAGGCGTGTAGGTGGGCCATGTCCACACTAATATGTACCAAGAATCTAATATTCCAGGGTCTACTCCCTTTGCACATCACTCGACTCAAGGAATCAGATCAAAAAAATGGCTCAGTGTTTCGAATGTTGGATTAGGTCATCTGCCACTCCCTTTGCACATCACTCGACTCAAGTGTTTAGAAAATAACACCTAGTGATAATCCTACAAAAAAAACTGGTTCGGGGGGGAATATCACGTAAAATTCATCCCGAGACAGAATCTAAGGAAAAGAAGATTTAAATTAGGCAAAATTTAAATTAGGCATTCAAAAGTTCTTGATATTTACCTTTCTCGTGTTTCGCTTCCATTTGATGAGACGTGCAATCATACTCGTAGCATATTCATCCAAATCCTACATATAAATTTCATTTGACAACAAATATTGAAAGGCTTGAAATAAAATATACTGAATAATGTTAACAAAAGTTTGTTGAAAAATTCATACCTCGTAAGAATGCTCATCAGTCCATGATGCTTGATCACACAAATTTTCTAGCCACTTCAACAAATAAACTCTACAAGAATACCCGTTCTTTTGTCGAGGCACTTGCACTACCTCCCACTGAAAAGTTTTGATCTCCAACAAACTTGTGTATCTCGGAGAGTCTCTTATAATCATCTCCAAAGCAGGCAGAAGCTATATAAAAAGAAGACAGTGAGTGATTGTGATTGTGGTATACGGGTATTTAATGCACATACAAGGTTATGTCATGCACAGACAAGGTTATTTCATGCACATAAAGATTGCCAACAGTATTCATATCCGACAATTCATTTTGGAAAGTCGAAAACCATTGAGCTGCATTTCGTATATCATATTTATAATTGAATAAACTCGTTGCATAAACTTTCAGCTAAATGTGCCGACATAACTTTCAAAAAAATAAATGCCAATGCTATTCCAAGGGTAAAAGGGTATTTCATGCACGCTGAAGGTTATTTCATGGACATAGATGGGTATTTCATGCACATAAATATCACCAACAAAATTTTCATTCGACAATGCATTTTGGGCAGTCAAAAACTGTTGAGCAGCCTTCCGGATATAATAAGTCAGGGGCAACATGTTTTTGTGCAAAAAACTAATAAATCATACCTGTTCAACTAAAAAATTTTGTCTGACTTCAGGGCGCCTGGGCAGGCTGTAGTCGAGTATGAAGTTCATCCTTTTCGCAAAGTCAACAACACATGCAAACCAATGTTATCGCTCCACACAATAACGAAAGAAAGCCTGAAATATTATAAAGTGGTCAAGTAGGATGTATCGACTTCAAATGAAAAAAAAAGTGCATTGAAAAAAAAAAGTGCATGGAAAAAAAAAGTAAGAGAATGTTTATTTACCAGTTGGGTTGTGTTTAGATTGAGGGGCAATTAGTCAAGTAGGACGTATTGACTTCAAAGCATTTGACTCAATAAGGAATATGAATACCTTTATTATTGTCGGAAAATACACAATACTTGGGTTTTCGACTGTAGTACGAATACCAACAGCATCAATAACCATATCCATTAGCCAATTTCCTGGCAGCAAGGTCTGCAACGCGCCTTGGGTTACTTGCAACCAAACGGTTTCTACAACGATCTCACTAATGATGCACATGTTGTAATTAGAAAACACGGAACAAAAAAGAGTGGATAAAAACTGAAGTTTAAAAAAAGCTGTATGGTCAGTTAGAACTTACTCCTTATTTGCCCTATTTTTCCGAATATAATTGATCAAGTGTGCATCTGTATATGATAAATCATTGCGTGGCGCTTGATTACTGGGGAAAAGGAGAAAATAAAATCTCCTTGATTAACGGGGAAAAACGGAAATCAAAGCTACTTAAGATTTCACATTATCGAATCTGACCGCCATTCTTGTAAGCCTTTGCTGGAGCCGTAATTTGGAGTTTGTAAGATTTGTATCGCCAAGTTAAAATTTCATTTCAAACCCTCACAACATAACGTTTAACATCAACTCTCTAAACAATAACAAGAGAAAAAATAAATATCAGTGCCTTCATATTTAATGCACATACAAGGAAAAGTTGAATTAAATAATACAGACTTACTCCCTTTAGACCCACCTTTGAACCTAAGCGTCCCTTAACCCCGTTGTACATCTCCATATGACGCATGAGGTAGATTCCAGTATCATGCTCGACATCTACGACAACGTGCGGAAGATACAAGTTAGGAATCAAAAGCCATGAAGACACCAGTTTTAGAATCTTACTTGAAAGCGTACTCAACAAGTTCTTCTGATAAAGGAAAAACAATGACAAGTAAATAATCTCTCACAAAAATTAGACGAAAATCAGGCACTTTATTGCCAAAAGATCTGAAGACATACCACAGGTCTACCATGGCGAGAATAGTCAATTGACATAGGCTTCAAGTGCATCACTTCTAACATCTTCTTACTAACATGGTTACAGAAGACAAATGGCAAGGGTGTAACAATAGGAATAAAAACCTGTACGACATTGAAAACAAAGACAACAATGAAAAGAAAGACGAAAATGAAAAGAAAGACGCTTAGTTGAGAACAGCCATGGTAATGTAAAAATCTTGATGGACTTACCAACCACGTCTGCAAAGTTGACATCCAATGAGTCAATCTGTTCATTAAATTAGGTGACCCGTATTAGAGAATAAAAACCTGTAATAATTGGACACTTATTTCATGCATGTTCAGTGTTGTTTAATGCACCTAGATTGGTGTTTCATGCATCTACAAGGTTACTTCTGCATTCAAAAGTCTATTGCAGCCCAAGGTTGAGAACAACCATGGAAAACTTACGTCAGTTGTCTCTGTGATAAATAGACGGCAAGGGCATTTACGATCTTTGAATTTGTTTCCCTCATTCAAATAATCACACCACATAGAAATGACATCTGTATGAACTCGACGATCAAGAAGCAAACTCTTTATATGACTTCGTGTGAGAGTCTTGCCCGCATAGCTAAACAAAACCTTCATATACAGTTATGATAACATGAAACCTTATTGTTATACAAAGAAAATATAATACATATATACCAAATAAGATTAAAAAAATATAGGAGAGTGATACGTACTCTTCATCTAAGTCCTCTGAAAATGCATAGTCTCCTACCAGTTTTTCCGACCGACTCAAATCATGAACCATGTCCACGTTTATGATAAATAAAGGTGACAGGTAAACATTCACTACCTCAACACACCTCTTAGGGAGCACCCTTCTACCAGCCACCTGCCTCTTAAGTTGCTGACTCTCAATGGCATAATCTGAGGGGGCAGTTGGAGAAGAGGGCGCAATTGGCGATTCATCCAAGGATACTTGAGAGGAGATAACTACAGGCGATGGTTGGGATGGTTGGGACGAGATCATAATTCGCGATAAAGGACGAACTACTGGAACAGACGGCATAGTTGTTGTGCTTGCATGAGGAACACTTGAAGTAGCCTGCAACCTGGACGCAAGGAACTCTTAAGAGTTATATGGTGCATCATCACCACTAAAAAGGCTAAAAGACGGTCCTTCCAGAAGCACCTTTTCCCTCTTTTCCTTTTCCTTTTTTTCCTTCAACAAATTTTCATGATGTGAATCAAACACCTTGCCAACATGAGTGTATGCATCATTAAGGATCCCTTCTAATTCAGCAATGACAGAGGGATTGTCTAGAAATGCATCATCTGCACAACTCGTGTCAACCTCCTCCTTCCAACTCCTCCTCCACTTTACCCTCATCCTTCTTCAACTCCTCCTCCACTGCCCCCTCCTCCTTTCTCTCCTTCAATTCATTTTGATCTTTCTCCTTGTCCTCCTCCACTTCATCCTCCTCCATCTTCTCCTTGGTAGCACCCTCCCATTCACATTCAGCACCTTCCCTTTCATCTTCTTCTGTACTCTGCTGTGAAAGGGAAAATTTTTCAAATAAACAATCTGCCAACTTTGACATTTGCGTGACAGCCGGGAAAGCGGGAGCCTTACACTTAGCATTTCTAACTGCTTTGGTAAAGTCACCATAAATGTCTGCAAGTCGAATGGCTGTGCCCGCCAAAACCTTGATGGATTTTTTCCTCTCATCAATCGGTTCAGCTTCAAGTTCAGGTTGAGGTTGAGGTTGAGGTTCAGGTTTAGGTTCACGTTCACGTTATGGTGCAACATAAGCAAATATGGGTTCAACAGAGTCTTTGCCAAAGCCACCCCCTTATGCTTCTCCAACTTAACCCTTTCTCTAATTTTCTCATCTGTCCAATTCTCTAATAAGGGAAATGATCGATGCACCGTTCTCGTCATGAAAACACATCTATCCAAGTAGATAATCTGGAAAATCAGAATTGGTCCCTTAAAATAAGTTTTAGGGGAATTAGCTACAGCCGCCTTCCACGACATGACATTGCTGATCATATGGGACCGTACAAATTTGAACCAATTCATGTTAGGGACATCGGAGAGATTTAAAAGGGAGCTTAATATCCGAGGGCTATGATGATCACCTACTACCCCCATCAAGAGAACATTGACGATATAGATGAGGAAATTCCTCTTGAAATCGTCTCCACCATCCCGTTGCTCCATCATTTTATCTAAGAGAACCTTTTTTGTAATATCTGAGGTGGTAAACTGAGCCTTATACCTCTTGACAGCCTCTGTGTACTCCTTTTCCTTACAGAATATTCCAGCTGCAATAATGTTAATCGGTCCCATAGGAAGTCTAGAAGCAACGTGGACATCCTCATCCGAGATAACCAGATCGTGGTTCATCAATGAACAGTTGAATGGATTAAACGTCTCGACAATCCATCTGGCCAAATGGCCATTGATTTCTTCTGACTTAAGCTGTAACAAACCTCCAAGCCTCATACTGTGGATGACTTCAATTTGTTTTTCGGATGATGCGAGTTGGGATACGGATCAATGGAAGGACGGATTCAATAAATGTCGGATATCAGTTTAATGCATTCCGATGATTATTTGGGGTTGGTTTAATGAATCTCGGGATGATTAAATGAATATCGACTTTATTGAATATGGTCCAAATGTGTATCACGCACGTTTACCAAGAGGAGGACGTCCCACAAGGCCTCTTCAACTTACTCTTTCAGATTTCTTTTTACTTTTGACTTTACCTCTTCATTTGCTTAGCTTTACCTTTTGATCTTCTAAGCTTTAACTCTTCTACTTCTTAGCTGGTTGTTTGAATTCTTGGCTGCTATATAAAGCCTTGAAGCTTATGTATAAACACATCCAGAAATTTGATAAAAACTTGTGTTTACACAAATCGTTTCTTGCTTAGAAACAAAACTGGTTTTAGTTGGAACGCGATTCTAATTAAAATTCCCGAGTTGTTGATCAATAGGTCTTGGTCTCACTCACTTTGATCAAGTAATAGGTCTTACTTGTTCAAAACACTATCCCTTATATACAAAAATCAGAACGGGTCGTACCTAGTACGTTCGGTTCGCCAAAAAAAAAAGTCCGTCAATTTTAATCTTTTGTTCGCGACATTAAACAGTCTCAGGTCTGCGTATGAACAGTACACCGTACTGTTCAATTCGTTCCATTTCCGCTGCCCAATTCGTATCATTTGTGGTATCAGAGCTTCGGCTCTTGATTTCCCATAATCGAGACGATCCTAGGTGTGTCGAAGCCATCTTTTCGTTGAATTTCCGATTGCGATTGGAATTCAAAGGTTAAACTTGGGCAGGTCGTTCAAGGGTTAATCGGTTTTGATAACTTATCTTAGGGGAGGGTTTTAAAAAAAAAAAAAAAAAAAAAAAAAAAAACACTGTTCACGTCGATTGTCTTTGTTCATCCGAGAAAAAAAAAAAAAAAAAAAAAAAAAAAAAAGATGGAGTCTTTAAACATTTTCAATCACACAAAAGGGGTATGCTTTTATGAAGAAATTCATGAGGAGGCTGGTTATTTCTTAAATCTTGATTTACCTCCGCTCTTTGATGATTATGACGAACTGTTGTTATATAAGGATGGGGAAAATGATGTTTATAATGTCGGGACTTACATTGATTTCAATCGACCTCCAAATTTTGACGATTATGGTAATGAGAAAGTGGTAGTTGCTGATTCCGATATATCTTTTTACTCGTTGGATTTTGGTGTTGGGTTTGGCCTGATTTCTGAGCCAAACAAGTGCTTCACTGATCCTATTGGGTTTCAAGATCAACCGAGTTATTATTTGGTCGATTTTCAAACGGACGGGAATATTGTGGTTATGTTAGAGTCGTCTTGTTCTTATTTGCACGAGGGGCTTTTGGAAAGTGAAGGGCAAAAAAAATTAGGTCCGCATCGATTATGGTTCGTTTTTGTATGGAGATTTGTTCCTCTTATTCGCCTATATGCTGGTCATACTCGTTTTTGATCCCGGTGGGCTATGACTTCAAGAATTGAGGACAATTCTTTTTGAAGAAAAGGCGGATGATGCGAGTTGGGATACGGATCAATGGAAGGACGGATTCAATAAATGTCGGATATCAGTTTAATGCATTCCGATGATTATTTGGGGTTGGTTTAATGAATCTCGGGATGATTAAATGAATATCGACTTTATTGAATATGGTCCAAATGTGTATCACGCACGTTTACCAAGAGGAGGACGTCCCACAAGGCCTCTTCAACTTACTCTTTCAGATTTCTTTTTACTTTTGACTTTACCTCTTCATTTGCTTAGCTTTACCTTTTGATCTTCTAAGCTTTAACTCTTCTACTTCTTAGCTGGTTGTTTGAATTCTTGGCTGCTATATAAAGCCTTGAAGCTTATGTATAAACACATCCAGAAATTTGATAAAAACTTGTGTTTACACAAATCGTTTCTTGCTTAGAAACAAAATCGGTTTTTAGTTGGAACGCGATTCTAATTAAAATTCCCGAGTTGTTGATCAATAGGTCTTGGTCTCACTCACTTTGATCAAGTAATAGGTCTTACTTGTTCAAAACACTATCCCTTATATACAAAAATCGAGAACGGTCGCCTTACCTAATACGTTCGGTTCGCCAAAAAAAAAATCCGTCAATTTTAATCTTTTGTTCGCGACATTAAACGGTCTCGAGTCTGCGTATGAATAAGATACATCTTTGTTCAATTAGTTCCATTTCATTTGCCCAATTCGTATCATTTGATACCACAAATGATACGAATTGGGCAGCGGAAATGGAACGAATTGAACAGTACGGTGTACTGTTCATACGCAGACCTGAGACTGTTTAATGTCGCGAACAAAAGATTAAAATTGACGGACTTTTTTTTTTGGCGAACCGAACGTACTAGGTACGACCCGTTCTGATTTTTGTATATAAGGGATAGTGTTTTGAACAAGTAAGACCTATTACTTGATCAAAGTGAGTGAGACCAAGACCTATTGATCAACAACTCGGGAATTTTAATTAGAATCGCGTTCCAACTAAAACCAGTTTTGTTTCTAAGCAAGAAACGATTTGTGTAAACACAAGTTTTTATCAAATTTCTGGATGTGTTTATACATAAGCTTCAAGGCTTTATATAGCAGCCAAGAATTCAAACAACCAGCTAAGAAGTAGAAGAGTTAAAGCTTAGAAGATCAAAAGGTAAAGCTAAGCAAATGAAGAGGTAAAGTCAAAAGTAAAAAGAAATCTGAAAGAGTAAGTTGAAGAGGCCTTGTGGGACGTCCTCCTCTTGGTAAACGTGCGTGATACACATTTGGACCATATTCAATAAAGTCGATATTCATTTAATCATCCCGAGATTCATTAAACCAACCCCAAATAATCATCGGAATGCATTAAACTGATATCCGACATTTATTGAATCCGTCCTTCCATTGATCCGTATCCCAACTCGCATCATCGGATAGGCCCAGCTTCATGAAATTAGTGATCAAGGAAGGACTCATCCGAGTTAGGAGAGGCTTATACTTATCAGAACGCTTTCTTCTTTTTGTAGTTTACATTAGCCCTTTGCTTGTTTCTACAGCCTTTCTCTTGTTCTTGTTAGGAGGCAAATCTGGTGGGACTTCCTCGTGAACCTTGGGTTTAATACGCGGACACCATCAACGCGGTGAAATTTGTTCTGCCTCTGCTGCTGTAGTATTTGGTTTGGGAGGATTATCTGTCAAAGTAGTTAGCATCAGTAAGGCAGCCTATTTCATGTATATACAAAGTTGTTTAATGCACATGGATAGTTATTTGATTCATATACAAGGTTGGTCCATGAATTCATAATTGCACCCCAAACCGAACAGTGATTAGCTTCAGGAAGAAAGCTTATTTCATGCATATACAGGGTTGTTTAATGTACATAGAGTGTTTTTTGATGTATCTACAAGATTACGCCATGAATTCATATATCAATTGCACCCCAAACCCACCGGTAATGAGAATAAAAAATGCAGTTTATTTAATGCATATACATGCTTGGTTAATACACATAGATTGCTTTTTTATGCATCTAAAAGGCATGCATTCTTAAGTGTATTGGACCCCAAAACCTGGCCATTATTAAGTCTATTGGACCGGGTATCCTAAAGCGGGGCGGGAAAGGGTTCGCCTAATCCAACCCTAAACCCTTTCCCTTACTATTGTCATTCGAACGAGAGGAAAACTTAAAGACACCCTAGAGGGGCAGAATAAACCCCTTTTGGGGACGGGATTAAAAAAAGGGGCCCATGTATCCTAAAACGGGACGGGAAAGGGTTTAGGGTTGGATTAGGTGGACTGCTACCACGGATCCGCCTAATCCAACCCTAAACCATTTTCCTTTGTCATTCGAATGGGAGGAAAACCTAAAGACACACTAGGGGGGCAGAGTGAACCCTTTTTGGGGACGGGATTAAAATTAGAGGCCCGGTTATCCTAAAACAGGATAGAAAAGTGTTTAGGGTTGGATTAGGCGGACCGCTACCGCCTAATTCAACCCTAAACCCTTTCCCTTGCTATTGTCATTCGAACGAGGGGAAAACCTAAAGACACCCTATAGGGGCAGAGTGAACCCATTTTGGGGACGAGATTAAAAATGGGGGCCCGGGTATCCTAAAATAGGACGGGAAAGGGTTTAGGGTTAGATTAGCCGCGGGTCCGCCTAATCCAACCCTAAACCCTGTCCCTTGCTATTGTCATTCGAATGGGAGAAAAACCTAAAGACACCCTAAAGGGGTAGAGTGAACCACTTTTAGGTATGGGATTAAAAATAGGGGCCCGGGTATCCTAAAACGGGATGGGAAAGGTTTAAGGGTTGGATTAAGCGGACCGCTACCGCGGATTCGCCTAATCCAACCCCAAACCCTTTCCCTAGCTATTGTCATTCGAATGAGAAGAAAACCTAAAGACGCCATATAGGGGCAGAGTGAACCCATTTTGGGGACGGGATTAAAAATAGGGGCCCGGTTATCCTAAAACGGGACGGAAAAGGGTTTAGGGGTGGATTAGGCGGGCCCGCCTAATCTAACCCTAAACCCTTTCCCTTGATATTGTCATTCGAACGGGAGGAAAACCTAAAGATACCCAAGAAGGGTAGAGTGAACCCATTTTGGGGACGGGATTAAAAATAGGGGCCCAGGTATCCTAAAATGGGACGGGAAAGGGTTTAGGTTTGGATTAAGCGGACCTACCTCGGGTCCGCCTAATCCAAACCTAAACCCTTTCCCTTGCTTTTGTTATTCGAACGGGAGGAAAACCTAAAGACACCCTAGAGGCAGAGTGAACCCTTTTTGGGGACGTGATTAAAAATACGGGCCAGGTTATCCTAAAACGGGCAGGAAAGGGTTTAGGTTTGGATTAAGCGGACCTCTACCGCGGGTCTGCCTAATCCAACCCTAAACCATTTCCCTTGCTATTATCATTTGAACGAGAGGAAAACCTAAAGACACCCTTGAGGGGCAGAGTGAACCCCATTTGGGGAAGGGATTAAAAATAGGGGCCCGTGTATCTTAAAATGGGACGAGAAAGGGTTTAAGGTTGGATTAGGCAGACTGCTACCGCGGGTCCGTCTAATCCAACCCTAAACCCTTTCCCTTGCTATTGTCATTCGAACGGGAGGAAAACCTAAAGACACCCTAGAGGGACATACACCTGGCAAAATCAACCCGACCCGATTGACCTGACCCGAAAAGGATGACCGAGACCCGAAATCGACCCGAATTGCTAAACCCGAATGACACCCGAAGCCCGAAGTGACCCGACCCGACCCGAAAATGACCCGAGCTTTCATGGACCCGTAACAGACACGACCCGAAATGACCAATCGGAAACCACTCAACCCGAAAATTGTAACACCCCCATACTCCAAGTGCCTTACCAGGACCACTCAGGTATAAGGACGTTACCATCTCGGTTACCCGAGGCAATGATAATAAAATAAACAATAATGAAACGATATTTAAATAGTAATACTTTAGCGAAAGGTTACAATCCAAAAACCAAACCAAATACTAATACATGTTCTCAAAACTACTCTCTTGAACTAATCGAAATGTATATGAAAACTACTAAACTACGAGCGGAAGACTTCTATCATCCGATCGTGGCAATCCCACTATCCCAAAGTACTCATGTCATACCGCTCAATATCCGCTCACCATCCCCGAATGGATCACCGCAGGTTTTAAAACATTAACCGGGTCGATCTATTTACACAAGAGGTATAATCAACAATACAAAGAACCAACACAACTCAAACAATCATACACGATCAAGCACTCCACTCCATCTCCGTCTTCGATCGTCCACCGGACCACCGCCCCGATGGGGGACCGCAGCCGTTCCCCACCTAAGCCCCGCTCATCATACCGAGCGATAACCCTGTCCCATTAATGTGCACATCCCCTTCCGTGACGGGTTCCACGAAGGGCGAAACTAGGGCGTGAAGCCACTCCCGCAAGTGAATCCACTCAGCCGAGAACGCATCTCGAGAACCACAGACAAACAATCACAATCGCAATCACAACATCGTCTGAATCAACCAATTATACTAATTACAGCACAACACCACACCACATGTAAGTAATACTGAGTAGGGAAACCCTACCTGGAAAGCACAATTGTCTCACAGCTGAAGTCAAAAAGCTTCCTCTACGAATCCTCCTCCTAATTATACAAGCACATAATTACTACTATGCACATAACACAACAAATCCCCAATTCCCAATATTAGGGTTTAACTAACTTTGACGAAATACAATAAAAACGGTATAAAGGTCTTACCCTCGACGCAAGGATTACAACGGTGTAAAGACAAGTGAAATCCGACCTTCGAAGCTCCGGGATTTGTTAACAATGCGATTAAGGTAATGAATGTAGTTTGCTTTCTCTTCTCACAGTGATTTAGGTTTTAGAAAAGTGATTAGAATGAATGACGAAAAGATTATATACCTTAATCGCATAATTAACGAAACCCGAGAAAACAACCCCCGTAAAGCGGCTACTCGATCGAGTAGCCCAGGTACTCGATCGAGTACCCCCCTACTCGATCGAGTATCGTAGTTACTCGATCGAGTACCCAACATGTCAGAAACTATTTTATTTCGCAAAACTCCCTTACTCGACAGAGTAAGGCCTACTCGATAGAGTACCCCAAGACTCATAAATACGGAGTATTACAATCTTCCCTCCTTAAAAAGAACTTCGTCCCCGAAGTTCAAAACAAAGACTCACACTACCACACTCCCGACTCAACAGTCGAAACAAACTCAATATAAAAACTTGTTACTAACTCAAACTCAACCCGACTCAACGACAACAACTATACCGACACAACGTAAAAAGGGTATAAAAACTCTTAAAAACTCTTTGCGATCATCTCCTACCCCCTTAAAAGAAACAAGGTTACGTCCTCGTAACCAAACATACCTGATAAAAAAGGAAAGGGTAGCGCTCTCTCATGATCTCCTCTGCCTCCCATGTAGCTTCCTCTGTCTCGTGGTTAGACCAAAGGATCTTAAGCAACACTGTCTCAACACTCCTAGTCTTCCTAACCTTCCGGTCAAGGATCTGCTTAGGTACCTCAAGATATGATAAAGACTCATCTAGTTCTATGCTCTCTGCCTCTAACACATGTGACGGGTCACTCACATACTTCCGCAGCTGCGATACATGAAACACATTATGCACTCTCTCTAAAGCAGCAGGTAAAGCCAGACGGTAAGCAACCTCTCCAACTCGCTCTAAGATCTCATAAGGACCGACGAACTTCTGACACAGCTTGCCTTTCTTACCAAATCTCATAACACCACGCATAGGAGACACTTTCAGAAGAACCTTATCCCCAACCTGAAACTCTATATCCCGGCGATGTAGATCTGCATAACTCTTTTGTCGATCCTGAGCTGCTCTCATGCGTTCCCTGACCATCTTAATCTGTTCAACCATCTCATGTACCATCTTTGGTTCTAGAACCACTGCCTCAGCACTGTCGTCCCAACAAATAGGACTCATGCATCTCCTCCCATATAACGCCTCAAACGGTGCCATGCCAATACTAGTGTGGTAGCTGTTTTTGTAAGAAAACTCTATCAAATCCAACCTCTGTTCCCAGCTACCACCAAAGTCCATCACACAAGCTCGTAACATATCCTTAAGAGTTTTGATTGTTCTCTCGATCCCGACCGTCTGCGCGGGGATGAAAAGTCGTACTCATCTTCAAAGTTGTACCCAAGGATTCCTGCAACTCTTTCCAGAACCGTGATATAAACCTCGCATCTCTGTCAGACACTATATCCTTAGGGATTCCATGTAACTTAAGCACATTCTTTCGATAAGCCATAGCCAATTGTGCTTTAGTCCATGTATCTTTCATTGGAACAAAGTGAGCTGACTTGGTCAGTCGATCCACTATCACCCATATCATGTTATTACCCTGTTGACTCTTTGGTAAACCCACGATAAAATCCATCGAAATGGATTCCCACTTCAACTCAGGTACCTCCAAAGACTGAATCTTACCTTGTAGTCGTCGCTGTTTCCCATTAACTCTTTGGCATGTCAAACAACGGGCCACAAACTTAGCTATTTCCTTCTTCATCCCAGGCCACCAACACGTGTTCTTCAAATCCTTGTATAGCTTGTCTCCGCCTGGATGTACTGAATATGGTGTACAATGTGCCTCTGTCATGATTGTCTTTTTCAGCTCCTCATCATTAGGGACACACCACCTACCATCAAACCTCAAACTACCATCTGTGTGAATAGAAAATCGGGACACTGTCCCTTTCTCTACTCCAGCTCTCCACTCAACCATCTTAGGACCCAAAGCTTGTTTACCTCGAATATCATCATAAAGATCAGGCTGCACTGTCAAATCTCCCACAGTATCTCCTCACTGAATCATATGTATCTCAAACTTCCCCACCTCATCTCTCAACCTCATCAAAGATAGAGCTGTACACAGGGAGTGTACACTCTTCCTACTCAAAGCATCTGCAACGACATTGGCTTTCCCTTCACGGTAGATAATATCCATGTCCCATTAATGTGCACATCCCCTTCCGTGGCGGGTTCCACGAAGGGCGAAACTAGGGCGTGAAGCCACTCCAGCAAGTGACTCCACTCAGCCGAGAACGCATCTCGAGAACCACAGATAAACAATCACAATCACAACATCGTCTGAATCAACCAATTATACTAATTACAGCACAACACCACACCACATGTAAGTAATACTGAGTAGGGAAACCCTACCTGGAAAGCACAATTGTCAGACGATCTCACAGCTTGAAGTCAAAAAGCTTCCTCTACGAATCCTCCTCCTAATTATACAAGCACATAATTACTACTATGCACATAACACAACAAAATCCCCAATTCCCAATATTAGGGTTTAACTAACTTTGACGAAATACAATAAAAACGGTATAAAGGTCTTACCCTCGACGCAAGGATTACAACGGTGTAAAGACAAGTGAAATCCGACCTTCCAAGCTCCAGGATTTGTTAACAATGCGATTAAGGTAATGAACGTAGTTTGCTTTCTCTTCTCACTGTGATTTAGGTTTTAGAAAAGTGATTATAATGATTGACGAAAAGATTATATACCTTAATCGCATAATTAACGAAACCCGAGAAAACAACACCCGTAAACCGGCTACTCGATCGAGTAGCCCAGGTACTCGATCGAGTACCCCCCTACTCGATCGAGTATCGTAGTTACTCGATCGAGTACCCAACAGGTCAGAAACTATTTTATTTCGCAAAACTCCCTTACTCGACAGAGTAAAGCCTACTCGATAGAATACCCCAAGACTCATAAATACGGAGTATTACAAAAATGACCCGACAAAATATAACTTTAATTGACCCTAATAGACTTGAAATGTCTCTCTTCTCTTAATCTTTGTCCCGAAAATGGCCTGACCCGAATTAACCCGACCCGCTTGACCCGAAACACACCCGACCAACAAGCCCGAAATAGACCCGTAACCCGAAATGAACTAACCCGATCCGAACTAACCCGAAAATTTGAGAAACCCAAAATGACCCGACTCAAACTGGCCCGACCCGAACCCGACCCGGTTAACCCGTTTGACCCGACTCAAAATTTGAGAAACCCAAAATATGGGCCAGGGTATCCTAAAACGGGACGGGAAAGGGTTTAGGTTTGAATTAGTCGGACCTCTACCGCAGGTCCGCCTAATCCAACCCTAAACCATTTTCCATGCTATTTCCATTTGAACGAGAGGAAAACCTAAAGACACCCAAGAGGGGCAGAGTGAACCCCTTTTGGGGATGGGATTAAAAATAGGGGTCCGGATATCCTAAAACGGGACGGGAAAGGATTTAGGGTTTTATTAGGCGGACCCGCAACCCTAAACCCTTTCACTTGCTATTTTCATTCGAACGAGAGAAAAACCTAAAGACACCCTAGAGGAGCAGAGTGAACCTCTTTTGGGGACCGGATTAAAAATAGGGGCCCGTATATCCTAAAACGGGACGGGAAAGGGTTTAGGGTTGGATAAGGCGGACCGGGTCCACCTAATCCAACTCTAAAGCCTTTCACTTGCTATTGTCATTCGAAAGGAGGAAAACCTAAAGATACCATAGAGGTGTAGAGTGAATCCCTTTTGGGGACGGGATTAAAAATAGGGGCCCGGGTATCCTAAAACGGGACGGGAAAGGGTTTAGTGTTGGATTAGGCGGACTGCTACCGCGGATCCACCTAATCCAACCCTAAACCCTTTCCCTTCATATTGTCATTCGAACGAGAGAAAAACTAAAGACACCCTAGAGGGGCAGAATGAACCCCTTTTGGGGAAGAGATTAAAATTAGGGGCCTGGGTATCCTAAGACGGGATCGGAAAGGGTTTAGGGTTGGAATAGGCAGACCGCTACCGCGGGTCCGCCTAATCAAACCATAAACCCTTTCCCTTACTATTGTCATTAGAACGGGAGTAAAACCTAAAGACACCGTAGAGGCAGAGTAAACCCTTTTTGAGGGAGGGATTAAAAATAGGGGCCAGGGTATCCTAAAATTGGAAGGGAGAGGGTTTAGGGTTGGATTAGGCGGGCTGCTAGCGCGGGCCCGCATAATCCAACCCTAAACCCGTTCCCTTGATATTGTCATTCGAACGGTAGAAAAACCTAAAGACACCCTAAAGGGACAGAGTGAATCCTTTTTGGGGACGGGATTAAAAATAGGGGCCTGGTTATCCTAAAACGGAACGGGAAAGTGAAATGGAAAGGGTTTAGGGTAGCGGTCCGCCTAATCCAACCCTAAACCCTTTTCCTTGATATTTTCATTCGAACGGTAGGAAAAGCTAAAGACACCCTAGAGGGGCACAGTGAACCCTTTTTAGGGACGGAATTAAAAATACGGGCCCGGGTATCTGAATACGGGACGAGAAAGGGTTTAGGGTTGGATTAGGCGGATCTCTACCGCGGGTCTGCCTAATCCAACCCTAAACCATTTCCCTTGCTATTATCATTCGAAAGAGAGGAAAACCTAAAAACATCCTAGAGGGCAGAGTGAACCCCTTTTGGGGACAGGATTAAAAATAGGGGCCTGGGTATCCTAAAACGGGACAGGAAAGAGTTTAGGGTTGGAATAGGCAGACCGCGGGTCCGCCTAATCCAACCCTAAACCCTTTCCCTTTCTATTGTCATTCGAACGGGAGGAAAACCTAAAGATACCCTAGAGGGGTAGAATGAACCCCTTTTGGGGAAGATATTAAAAATAGGGGCCTGGATATCCTAAGACGGGACGGGAAAGGGTTTAGGGTTGGATTATGCCGACCGCGGTTCCACTAATCCATCCCTAAACCCTTTCCCTTGCTATTGTCATTCGAACGGGAGGAAAACCTAAAGATACCCTATAGGGGTAAAGGGAACCCCTTTTGGGGACGGGATTAAGAATAGGGGCCCGTGTATCCTAAAACGAGACGGGAAAGAGTTTAGGGTTGTATTAGGCGAACCGCTACCGCGGGTCCGCCTAATCAAAGCCTAAACCCTTTCCCTTTCTATTGTCATTCGAACGGTAGGAAAACCTAAAGACACCCTAAAGGGACAGAGTGAATCCTTTTTTGGGGACGGGATTAAAAATAGGGGCCCGGTTATCCTAAAACGGAACGGGAAAGAGAAATGGAAAGGGTTTAGGGTAGCGGATCCCCCTAATCTAACCCTAAACCCTTTTCCTTGATATTGTCATTCGAACGGTAGGAAAAGCTAAAGACACCCTAGAGGGGCACAATGATCCCTTTTTAGGGACGGAATTAAAAATACGGGCCCGGGTATCTGAATACGGGACGGGAAAGGGTTTAGGGTTGGATTAGGCGGACCTCTACCGCGGGTCTGCCTAATCCAACCCTAAACCATTTCCCTTGCTATTGTCATTCGAACGAGAGGAAAACCTAAAAACATCCTAGAGGGGCAGAGTGAACCCCTTTTGGGGACAGGATTAAAAATAGGGGCCTGGGTATCCTAAGACGGGATCGGAAATGGTTTAGGTTTGGAATATGAAGATTGTTGGTCCGCCTAATCCAACCCTAAATCCTTTCACTTGCTATTGTCATTTGAAAGGAAGGAAAACCTAAAGATACCCCAGAGGGGGAACCCCTTTGGGGGACGGTATTAAAAATAGCGGCACGGGTATTCTTAAATTGGACGGGAAAGGTTTTAAGGTTGGATTAGGCGGACCGCTGCCGTGGGTCCGCCTGACCTCTACTGTGGGTCCGCCTAATCCAACCCTAAAACCTTTACCTTGCGATTGTCATTCGAACGAGAGGAAAACTGAAAGACACCCTAGAGGGCAGAGTGAACCCCTTTTGAGGACGGGATTAAAAATAGGGGCCTGGATATCCTAAAACGGGACAGGAAAGAGTTCAGGATTTGATTGGGCGGATCACAACCGCAGGTCCGCCTAATCCAAACCTAAACCCTTTCCCTTGCTATTATTATTCGAATGGTAGGAAAACTAAAAGACACACTAGAGGGGCAGAGTGAACCCTTTTTGGGGATGGGATTAAAAATAGGGGCCCAAGTATCCTAAAACGGGACGGGAAAGGGTTTAGGATTGAATTAGGCGAACCTCCCTTGCTATTGTCATTCGAACAGGAGGAAAACCTAAAGACACCCTAGAGAGGAAGAGTGAACCCATTTTGGGGACGAGATTAAAAATAGGGGCCCGGGTATCGTAAAATGGGATGGAAAAAGGTTTAGGGTTGGATTAGGCGGACCGCTACCACGGGTCCGCCTAATCCAACCCAAAACCCTTTCCCTTGCTATTGTTATTCGAACAAGAGGAAAACCTAAGGACACCCTAGAGGGGCAGAGTGAACCCCTTTTGGGGACAAGATTAAAAATAAGGGCCTAGGTATCCTAAAACGGGACAGGAAAGCGTTTAGGGTTGGATTAGGCGGATCGCTACCGCGGGTCCGCCTCATCCGACCCTAAACCCTTTCACTTGCTATTGTTATTCGAACGAAAGGAAAACCTAAAGACACCCTAGAGTGTCAGAGTGAACCCTTTTTAGGGACGGGATTAAAAATACGGGCCTGGCTATCCTAATACGGGACGGGAAAGGGTTTAGTGTTGGATTAGGCGGACCTCTACCGCGGATTCGCCTAATCGAACCCTAAACCCTTTACCTTGATATTGTCATTCGAACGTGAGGAAAACCTAAAGACACCCTAGAGAGGCAGAGTGAACCTTTATGGGGACTGGATTAAAAATAGGGGCCTGGGTATCCTAAAACGGGACAAGAAAGGGTTTAGGGTTAGATTAGGCGGATCACTATCGGGGGTCCGCCTAATCCGACCTTAAGCCCTTTCCCTTGCTATTATCATTCGAACGGTAGGAAAACTTAAAAACACCCTAGAGTGGCAGAGTGAACCCTTTTTGGGGACGTGATTTAAAATAGGGGCCCAAGTATCCGAAAACGGGATAGGAAACAGTTCAGGGTTGGATTAGGCGGATCACTACCGCAGGTCCGCCTAATCCAAACCTAAACCCATTCCCTTCCTATTATTATCCGAATGTTAGGAAAACTAAAAGACACCCTAGAGGGGCAGAGTGAACCCTTTTTGGGGATGGGATTAAAAATAGGGGCCCAGGTATCCTAAAACAGGACGGGAAAGGGTTTAGGGTTGGATTAGGCGGTCCTCGCTTGCTATTGTCATTCGAACGGGAGGCAAACGTAAAGACATCATAGAGGGGTATAGTGAGCCGTTTTTGGGGACGGGATTAAAAATATGGGCCCGGGTATCCTAAAATGGGACGGGAAAGGGTTTAGGGTTGGATTAGGCGGACCGCTACCAAGGGTCCGCGGGTCCACCTAATCCAACCCTAAATCCTTTCCCTAGATATTGTTATTCGAACAAGAGGAAAACCTAAAGACACCCTAGAGGGGTAGAGTGAACCCCTTTTGGGGACGGGATTAAAAATAAGGGCCCGGGTATCCTAAAACGGGATGGGAAAGGGTTTAGGGTTGAATTAGGCGGACCGCGGTTCCGCCTAATCCAACCCTAAACCCTTTCCCTTGCTATTGTCATTCAAACGACAGGAAAACCTAAAGACACCCTAGAGAGGCAGAGTGAAGCCATTTTGGGGACGAGATTAAAAATTGGGGCCCGGGTATCGTAAAACGGGTCGGGAAAAGGGTTAATATTGGATTTGGCGGACGCTACCACGGGTCCGCCTAATCCAACTCTAAACCCTTTCCCTTGCTATTGTCATTCGAACGGGAGGAAAACCTAAAGACACCCTAGAAGGGTAGAGTGAACCCCATTTTGGGACGGGATTAAAAATAGGGGCCCGGGTATCCTAAAACAACGGGAAAGGGTTTAGGGTCGGGTCCGCATAATCCAACCCTATACCCTTTCCCTTGCTATTGTCATTCGAATGGGAGGAAAACCTAAAGACACCCTAGAGGGGCAGAGTGAACCCTTTTTGGGGACGCGATTAAAAATACGGGGATGGGTATCCTAAAACGGGACGGGAAAGTGTTTAGGGTTGTATTAGGTGGAACACTACCGCGGGTCCGCCTAATCCAACCCTAAACCCTTTCACTTGCTATTGTCATTCGAACAAGAGGAAAACCTAAAGACAACCTAAAGGGGAAACGTGAACCCATTTTGGGGACGGGATTAAAAATAGGGGCCCCGGTATCCTAAAACGGGACGGGAAATGGTTTAGGTTTAGTTTAGGCGGACCCCTTCCACGAGTCCACCTAGTCCAACCCTAAACCCCTTCCCTTGCTATTGTCATTCGAACGGGAGGAAAACCTAAAGACACCCTAGAGGGGCAGAGTGAACCCTTTTTGGGGACGGGATTAAAAATAGGGGCCCGTGTATCCTAAAATGGGAAGGGAAAGGGTTTAGGGTTGGTTCAGGCGGATTGCTAGCGCGGGCCCGCCTAATCCAACCCTAAACCCTTTCCTTTTCTATTGTCATTCGAATGGTAGGAAAACCTAAAGACACCCTAGAGGGTCAGAGTGAACCTTTTTTAGGGACGGGATTAAAAATATGGGCTAGGCTATCCTAATACGGGATAGGAAGGGTTTAGGGTTGGATTAGGAGGACCTCTACCGCGGATCCGCCTAATCTAACCCTAAACCCTTTACCTTGCTATTGTCATTCGAACGAGAGGAAAACCTAAAGACACACCCTAGAGGGGCAGATTGAAACCCTTTTGGGGACGGGATTAAAAATAAGGGCCTGGGTATCTTAAAACGGGACAGGAAATGGTTTAGGGTTGGATTAGGCGGATCACTACCGCGGGTCCGCCTAATCCAACCCTAAACCCTTTTCCTTGCTATTATCATTCGAACGGTAGGAGAAGTTAAAGACACCTTAGAGGGGCAGAGTGAACCCTTTTTGGGGACGGGGTTAAAAATAGGGGCCCAGGTATCCTAAAACAAGACGGGAAAGGGTTTAGGGTTGGATTATGCGGACCTCCATTGTTATTGTCATTTGAATGGGAGGCAAACCTAAAGACACCCTAGAGGGGCAGAGTGAACCCCTTTTGGGGACGGGATTAAAAATCAGGGTCCGGGTATCCTAAAACAGGACCGCAAAGGGTTTAGGGTTGGATTAGGCGGACCGCGGTTCCGCCTAATCCAACCCTAAACCCTTTCCCTTGCTATTGTCATTCAAATGAGAGGAAAACCTAAAGACACCCTAGAGGGGCAGAGTGAAGCCATTTTGGGGACGAGATTAAAAATAGGGGCCCGGGTATCGTAAAACGGGACGGGAAAAAGTTTAATATTGGATTAGGCGGACCGCTACCACGGGTCCGCCTAATTCAACCTTAAACCCTTTCCCTTGCTATTGTCATTCGAACGAGAGGAACACCTAAAGAAACCCTAGAGGGGTAGAGTGAACCCCTTTTGGGGAATCGATTAAAACTAGGGGCCCGGGTATCCTAAAACGGGACGGGAAAGGGTTTAGGGTCGGGTCCGCCTAATCCAACCCTAAACCCTTTCCTTTCTATTGTCTTTCGAATGGGAGGAAAACCTAAAGACACCCTAGAGGGCCAGAGTGAACCCTTTTTGGGGACGCGATTAAAAATAAGGGCCCAGGTAACCTAAAACGGGACGGGAAAGGGTTTAGGGTTGAATTAGGCGGACCGCGGTTCCGCCTAATCCAACCCTAAACCCTTTCCCTTGCTATTGTCATTCAAACGAGAGGAAAACCTAATGACATCCTAGAGGGGCAGAGTGAAGCCATTTTGGGGACGAGATTAAAAATAGGGGCCCGGGTATCGTAAAATGCGACGGGAAAAGGTTTAATATTGGATTAGACGGACCGCTACCACGGGTCCGCCTAATCCAACTCTAAACCTTTTCCCTTGCTATTGTCATTCGAACGGGAGGAAAACCTAAAGACACCCTAGAGGGGTAGAGTGAACCCCTTTTTGGGACGGGATTAAAACTAGGGGCCCGGGTATCCTAAAACGGTACGGGAAAGCGTTTAGGGTCGGGTCCGCTTAATCCAACCCTAAACCCTTTCCCTTTCTATTGTCATTCGAATGGGAGGAAAACCTAAAGACACCCTAGAGGGGCAGAGTGAACCCTTTTTGGGGACGCGATTAAAAATACGGGCCTGGGTATCCTAAAACGGGATGGGAAAGAGTTTAGGGTTGTATTAGGTGGAACTCTACCGCAGGTCCGCCTAATCCAACCCTAAACCCTTTCTATACCTATTGTCATTCGAACTAGAGGAGAACCTAAAGACACCCTAAAGGGGAAGAGTGAACCCCTTTTGGGGACGAGATTAAAAATAGGGGCGCGGATATCCTAAAACGGGACGTGAAAGGGTTTAGGGTTGGATTAGGCGGACCGCGGGTCCGCCTAATCCAACCCTAAACCCTTTCACTTCCTATTGTCATTCGAACGAGAGGAAAACCTAAAGACACCCTAAAGGGGAAGAGTGAACCCATTTTGGGGACGAGATTAAAAATAGGGGCCCCGGTATCCTAAACCGAGACGGAAATGGTTTAGGGTTTGATTATGCAGACCTCCATTGTTATTGTCATTCGAACGGGGGGCAAACCTAAAGACACCCTAGAGGGGCAGAGTGAGCCCTTTTTGAGGACGGGATTAAAAATATGGGCTCGGATATCCTAAAACAGGACGGGAAAGGGTTTAGGGTTGGATTAGGCGGACCGCTATCGCGGGTCCACCTAATCCAACCCTAAATCCTTTCCCTTCCTATTGTCATTCGAACGAGAGGAAAACCTAAAAACACCCTTGAGGGGCAGAGTGAACCCCTTTTGGGGACGGGATTAAAAATAGGGGCCCGGGAATCCTAAAATGGGACGGAAAAGGGTTTAGGTTTCGATTAGGCGGACCCCTGCCACGGGTCCGCCTAATCCAACCCAAAACCCCTTCCCTTGCTATAGTCATTAGAACGGGAGGAAAACCTAAAGACACCCTAGAGGGGCAGTGTGAACCTTTTTTAGGGACGGGATTAAAAATATGGGCCAGGCTGTCCTAATACGGGACAGGAAAGGGTTTAGGGTTGGATTCGGAGGACCTCTACCGCGGATCCGCCTAATCTGAACCTAAAACCTTTACCTTGCTATTGTCATCGAACGAGAGGAAAACCTAAAGACACCCTAGAGGGGGAGGGTGAAACCCTTTTGGGGACGGGATTAAAAATAGGGGCCTGGGTATCCTAAAACGGGACAGGAAATAGTTTAGGGTTGGATTAGGCGGATCACTACCGCGAGTCCGCCTAATCCAACCCAAAACGCTTTCTGTTGCTATTATCATTCGAACGGTAGGAGAACTTAAAGACACCCTAGAGGGGCAGAGTGAACCCTTTTTGGGGACAGGGTTAAAAATAGGGGACCAGGTATCATAAACGGGACGAGAAAGGGTTAAGGGCTGGATTATGCGGACCTCCATTGTTATTGTCATTCGAACGGGAGGCAAACCTAAAGACACCCTAGAGGGGCAGAGTGAGCCCTTTTTGGGGACGGGATTAAAAATAGGGGCCCGTGTATCCTAAAATGGGAAGGGAAAGTGTTTAAGGTTGGTTCAGGCAGATTGCTAGCGCGGGCCCGCCTAATCCAACCCTAAACCCTTTGCCTTGCTATTGTCATTCGAATGGTAGGAAAACCTAAAGACACCCTAGAGGGTCAGAGTGAACCTTTTTTCGGGACGGGATTAAAAATATGGGTCAGGCTATCCTAATACGGGATAGGAAAGGGTTTAGGGTTGGATTAGGAGGACCTCTACCGCGGATCCGCTTAATCGAACCCTAAACCCTTTACCTTGCTATTGTCATTCGAACGAGAGGAAAACCTAAAGACACACCCTAGAGGGGCAGATTGAAACCCTTTTGGGGACGGGATTAAAAATAGGGGCCTGGGTATCCTAAAACGGGACATGAAATGGTTTAGGGTTGGATTAGGCGGATCACTACCGCAGGTCCGCCTGATCCAACCCTAAACCCTTTTCCTTGCTATTATCATTCGAATGGTAGGAGAACTTAAAGACATCTTAGAGGGGCAGATTCAACCCTTTTTAGGGACGGGATTAAAAATAGGGGATAAGGTATCCTAAAATGGGACGGGAAAGGGTTTAGGGTCGGATTATGCGGACCTCCATTGTTATTGTCATTTGAACGGGAGGCAAACCTAAAGACACCCTAGAGGTGCAGAGTGAACCCTTTTTGGGGACGGGATTTAAAATCAGGTCCCGGGTATCCTAAAACAGGACGGGAAAGGGTTTAGGGTTGGATTAGGCGGACCGCGGTTCCGCCTAATCCAACCCTAAACCCTTTCCCTTGCTATTGTCATTCAAACGAGAGGTAAACCTAAAGACACCGTAGAGGGGCAGAGTGAAGCCATTTTGGGGACGAGATTAAAAATAGGGGCCTGGTATCGTAAAACGGGACGGGAAAATGTTTAATATTGGATTAGGTGGACCACTACCACGGGTCCGCCTAATTCAACCTTAAACCCCTTCCCTTGATATTGTCTTTCGAACGGGAGGAAAACCTAAATACACCCTAGAGAGGTAGAGTGAACCCCTTTTGGGGAAGGGATTAAAACTAGGGGCCCGGGTATCCTAAAACGGGACGGGAAAGGGTTTAGGGTCGGGTCTGCCTAATCCAACCATAAACCCTTTCCCTTGCTATTGTCATTCGAATGGGAGGAAAACCTAAAGACACCCTAGAGGGGCAGAGTGAACCCTTTTTGGGGACGCGTTTAAATATACGGGCCTGAGTATCCTAAAACGGGACGGGAAAGAGTTTAGGGTTGTATTAGGTGGAACTCTACCGCAGGTCCTCCTAATCCAAACCTAAACCCTTTCTCTTCCTATTGTCATTCGAACTAGAGGAGATCCTAAAGACACCCTAAAGGGGAAGAGTGAACCCTTTTTGGGGACGAGATTAAAAATAGGGGCGCCGATATCCTAAAACGGGACGTGAAAGGGTTTAGGGTTGGATTAGGCGGACCGCGGGTCCGCCTAATCCAACCCTAAACCCTTTCACTTCCTATTGTCATTCGAATGAGAGGAAAACCTAAAGACACCCTAAAGGGGAAGAGTGAACCCATTTTGGGGACGGGATTGAAAATAGGGGCCCCGGTATCCTAAAACGGGACAGAAATGGTTTAGGGTTGGATTATGCGGACCTCCATTGTTATTGTCATTCGAACTTGAGGCAAACCTAAAGACACCCTAGAGGGACAGAGTGAGCCCTTTTTGAGGATGGGATTAAAAATATGGGCTCGGATATCCTAAAACAGGACGGGAAAGGGTTTAGGGTTAGATTAGGCGGACCGCTATCGCGGGTCCACCTATTCCAACCCTAAATCCTTTCCCTTCCTATTGTCATTCGAACGAGAGGAAAACCTAAAGACACCCTAGAGGGGCAGAGTGAACCCCTGCTGGGGACGGGATTAAAAATAGGGGCCCGGGAATCCTAAAATGGGACGGAAAAGGGTTTAGGTTTCGATTAGGCGGACCCCTGCCACGGGTCCGCCTAATCCAACCCTAAACCCCTTCCCTTGCTATAGTCAATCGAACGGGAGGAAAACCTAAAGACACCCTAGAGGGGCAGAGTGAACCCTTTTTGGGGACGGGATTAAAAATAGGGGCCCGTGTATCCTAAAATGGGAAGGGAAAGGGTTTAGGGTTGGTTCAGGCGGATTGCTAGCACGGGCCCGCCTAATCCAACCCTAAACCCTTTCCCTTGCTATTGTCATTCGAACGGTAGGAAAACCTAAAGACACCCTAGAGGGTCAGAGTGAACCTTTTTTTAGGGACGGGATTAAAAATATGGGCCAGGCTATCCTAATACGGGACAGGAAAGGGTTTAGGGTTGGATTAGGAGGACCTCTACCGCGGATCCGCTTAATCTAAACCTAAAACCTTTACCTTGCTATTGTCATCGAACGAGAGGAAAACCTAAAGACACCCTAGAGGGGCAGAGTGAAACCCTTTTGGGGACGGGATTAAAAATAGGGGCCTGGGTATCCTAAAAGGGGGCAGGAAATGGTTTCAGGTTGGATTAGCCGGATCACTACCGCGAGTCCGCCTAATCCAACCCAAAACGCTTTCCGTTGCTATTATCATTCGAACGGTAGGAGAACTTAAAGACACCCTAGAGGGGCAGAGTGAACCCTTTTTGTGGACAGGGTTAAAAATAGGGGCCCAGATATCATAAAACGGGACGGGAAAGGGTTTAGGGTTGGATTATGCGGACCTCCATTGTTATTGTCATTCGAATGGGAGGCAAACCTAAAGACATCCTAGAGGGGGCAGAGTGAGCCCTTTTTGGGGACGGGATTAAAAATATGGGCTCGGATATGCTTAAACGGGACGGGAAAGGGTTTACGGTTGGATTAGGCGGACCGCTATCGCGGGTCCACCTAATCCAACCCTAAATCCTATCCCTTGCTATTGTCATTCGAACGAGAGGAAAACCTAAAGACGCCCTAGAGGGGCAGAGTGAGCCCCTTTTGGGGACAGGATTAAAAATAAGGGCCCGGGTATCCTAAAACGGGACGGAAAAGGGTTTAGGGTTGGATTAGGCGGACCGCGGGTCCGCCTAATCCAACCCTAAACCATTTCCCTTTCTATTGTCATTCAAACGAGAGGAAAACCTAAAGACCCCCTTGAGGGGCAGAGTGAAGCCATTTTGGGGACGAGATTAAAAATAGGGGCCGGGGTATCATAAAACAGGACGGGAAAAGGTTTAGGGTTGGATTAGGCGGACCGCTACCACGGGGCCGCCTAATCCAACCCTAAACCCTTTCCCTTGCTATTGTCATTCCAACGGGAGGAAAACCTAAAGACACCCTAGAGGGGTAGAGTGAACCCCTTTTGGGGACGGGATTAAAAATAGGGGCCCGGGTATCCTAAAACGGGACAGGAAAGGGTTTAGGGTCGGGTCCGCCTAATCCAACCCTAAACCCTTTCCCTTGCTATTGTCATTCGAATGGGAGGAAAACCTAAAGAAACCCTAGAGGGGCAGAGTGAACCCCTTTTTGGGGACGGGATTAAAAATAGGGGCCCGGGTATCCTAAAACGGGACGGGAAAGGGTTTAGGGTTGGATTAGGCGGACCGCTAACGTGGGTCTGCCTAATGCAATCCTAAACCCTTTCTCTTGCTATTGTCATTCGAATGGGAGGAAAACCACAAGGTAGGGTTGGTTAATTCATATGGATTGCTTTTTGATGCATCTACAGGGGTACTTGATGTATTCATAAGGGTATTGCACCCCAAACCATCACCATTAATATTGGAACAAATGACATGGACTGGAAATCTTTAAAAGGGACAGGAAAGGGTAAACCCTCACCATTGTTGTTAGCAGAAAGCATATCTGGTGTTACGTGCTCGGTAAATTTTGGTTGGATACGCGGAGTCTGTCGACGCGAAGGAATTTGTTCTGGTTCTGCAGCTATAGTACTTGGTTTGGGAGGATTATCTGTCAAAGTAAGTAGCATCAAGAAGGAAGCTTATTTTATGCATATACAGGGTTATTTAATGCACATAGATTGTTTTTTGATGCATCATTAAGGTTGTTCCATGAATTCAGAAGTCTATTGCACCCCAAACCCTCTACGTTTACAATAAAACATGTAATTATGAAACAATGAAATCTCGATGATTGACAAAATAAGGAAAAGAAACTTCATTAATAAAACATATCATCCATACATGACAAAGTTTTACAACATCCAAAATGAAAAAAAAGCCAACTACATAATTATACAAGGGTGGCTTAATACATAGAATTATACAAGAGTACTACAAAATACTGAAAATAGGGCAACCTTAACACCTGAACGGTTAAAGGCCTAAATACACAGACATCAAAATGCCAAAAAGTGGTACAAACTTGAGCAGTTGAGTTATATATCGAGGAAAAAACCAAAAAAAGGGAAAGTTGCCCGAGTTGTTAACTCTTTTGAAATGGGAACTGCTATGTCACGTGCTGGAGATGGCGTAGCTAAAGCATGAAATAACTCATTCACATGTGCGCGTTCAGCATCATCAAGAGCGTTAAGGTGTTCTCTTTGAAAAGAATTTTTCTCTTGTTGATGATGCAGGAGCCGTTTAGCTGCCAAATCTTCAGTCATAAAGCATTTGCATCTTTTATAAATTATTCTAGGACCCCTACGAATAATTCTTACACCATTGATATCATTGGTCCGTAGAGAAAGGCCATATGCATGTTCAATGCAAGGTGCACTAGGGTGTATGAGGAAAAGCTGAGACTAATTCCTACAGACCAACGCCATGTTTGCCTTATCTTCGTAACAATTGACTCGGTTAAATATGTTAGTCACTAGATCTTGATTATTTAAAACATCATCAAGTTGGGCTTGATAACTGTTGTCAGTGAGCTGAACTTTGACTAAGGGATCAAATGACAAACTCATAGCCTCTTTTTTTTCTCTTACGTAATTCTCGGCAAAAAGTGCTTTATCTTCTACAACAATATTGACTACCCACCCCTTGCACCAATTGACCATACTTGGCTATGTATAAGTAATTGACCAGTAAGAGAATGACCTACAAGCATCAC
Organism: Silene latifolia; assembly: GCF_048544455.1. NCBI lineage: Eukaryota > Viridiplantae > Streptophyta > Magnoliopsida > Caryophyllales > Caryophyllaceae > Silene > Silene latifolia. Next base: position 215,309,118 of record NC_133538.1, on the reverse strand, counting down.
AAATTGAACTCTCGAATGAAAAAAGCAGAAAAACAAACTAGTAAGGAACAGAGTACAAGCATTCTATCATTTGAAATATCACATTAAGCATGCAGAAAAGAACTAAGATAAATTCAGGAAATATCACATTAAGCATGCGGTACAGGTATTGCATCCAAGTTTAGAGAGAGCATTAAAATGTAGTCTATCATTATTTTGGGGTAAGGGGTGAAACACAAAAAACAGACGATGCTATGCAGATTTTCTTACTCAACGTACTTTGGTCAACAGCATCATTTATGCTTGAATTTGTTGGCTTTGGTGGGAAATAATCTTTCACTGATCTACCTCCTCTTATTGGTGTTTTTTTACTGGTGTTTTTTCTTCCTTGCAACAGTCTTTCGCCTCATATCTCTAAATGCATTGACTAATGTTAACACAGGTGAAAATAGAAATTTCGGCCAATGCACAATCGAGAGCATTAAAATGTAAACAAAATATGCAGATTTTCCGAGTCAAGGGCCAACTACTAATTAAGCATTGGCACCTTATTGACAATGGACCAACTGCTAATTTCAAAGTGACGCCTTATTTGATATAGACAGAACCTTATTTGATGCACATTAAACCCTACTTCATGCACACTAGACCTTATTTCATGCATGTGCCGAGGACGGGTATCCTAAAACCTAAGCCTAATTGGCTAAAAAAAGCTGAAAACATCAAGCAACTACCAGCTGGACTGTTGTTTAAGATCCGAGCAACACAGATCATGAAAAACAAAAGATCATCACAAATCTGCAAATTCAATTATAAAAAACTACTTGCACATGCAATCAGAACAAAAATGCAGAAATCACTAAATTATAAGCAAAATATAAACTATGAATTTCTAGACAAATGAGTTCAACAGATAGTCTTGACTCTTGACACAATCTGATGTTGCTGCAGAAAGACTTGAAAAATGTACAAATTTGATTCAAAATAAATTCAATGCGAATTGGTGACACACTCAAATTATCATGCTAGACACTCGGAAATTATAATTCGTAGAACCTAAACCTATAGCGAACATCCGAAATCATCAAGCAAATTGACAGATCTTAGCAATATAGATCATTAATAATCCAGAGATCATCTAAATTCCACATTTTCGAAACGTAGAACAAAAACTCGAACATGTGGTCGAAAATAAGACTAGAAATATAAGAATTCATCATAGAATAACAATGAAAGACCTTAATTAGGGAAATTACTGCAAATTAGGGTTAATAGCTGGATAGGAATTGATGAATGTCGGGGGAAAAATACATGTATGATAAAATTAGAGTGGAATCGCCATTAATTTGAGAAGCATATTACCATAATTTGTAGGAATGAGATTGATAAATCTCGCGAAAATGCTGGTGATGAAGAATTGAACCGTAATTTAAGAAGCAGATGATCGGAGAGTGATGATCGGAGACGATGAAGGTAGGAGAGTGATGATTGGAGACGATGATCGGAGAAGACGATCGGAAATGGCGACGGAGATGATGATGGTCGAAGAGAGAGAAGAAGATGAGTGAGAAAGTGAAAATGGGGAAATGATTGAGGATGAAGGGTTTGGGGGTGAACAGCGTAAAATTATTATTATTAGTATTATTAATTATTAATATTAGTATTAGTAGTATTATTAGTGGTTCTCATCATCCTAGTGGTTCTCATATGATCCCGAATATATATATATATATATATATATATATATATATATATATATATATATATCCGTCTTAAGCATGCTCATATTTCCGTCTTATGGTTTACATGTTTGTTGATTCGGGTGAGTATTGGTGGTGTTATTGGGCTGACAGTGGGCTAGTAGTGGGCTGTCCGTGGGCCTGGCATGGCGGCTGGGTGGTCGTGGTGGATGGCAGCACGGCCACGGCCTAGCCACGATCCATGGTTGTCACGGGTGAATGGTGACTCGTGTTGTTGGTCACGGTTGAGGAGCCTTGTTACTCTCCTTGTTTTGATTCTTGAATGTTTTGGGTGACTTGCTTTGTTTTAGGGTTGGGCTCACTATAATTTAGTTGTTGGGCTCACTATATCTCATTTGCTGGGCTTGTTATGTTTTATTTACCGGGCTTGCCATATTTCATTTGTTGGGTACTTGGGTTTGTATTCACTTGTTTGTTGGGTTTGTACTCACTTATTTATTGGGTTTGTGTACACCTTTTGGTTGGACTTGTATGCCTTTTTTTTGGTTGGGCCAACCCATTATCATGGGAATGTTTAAAAATGAACCACTTGTATCGGTTCCATTTTATTCCGTAATTTTACATAATGTAAATTATTCATTATCGCTTGTTATATTTTATTTAGCCGGCATGTTAAATTATGAAATGAAATATTTATTAATATAATACAAGTATGAAAGAATTATTATAAATAATTGCTTGTAGTGAGTCGTATTCTTATGATAATGCCTTTATGCTATACCTTACTGCTTGACTTTTCTTTACGCCCTACTTGTGCCGATCTGCCAAGTATGGGTTTAACTCATATTTTCCGCCTCTTTCGGACTGTCCTGCCGATGGTGGGTTCTCGACTTCCGATCTGTCGTTTGAGTCTTGGATGCAGACCGTTCTGCCGCATGTCGAATCGGCACTAGTAGAAAAAGTCTCATTGACATCGGTTATTTTGCCCCATTTACATCGATTTTGTTGCGATGTTTCTGGGGGCGACTGTAGACACCTGAAAATGTCTACTAGCCTTGCGAACACCCGATGATGAGGCCCTTATTTAATTCGGAATGAAACTTACTTGAATTTGATATAGGGTTCCTTATGCTTAAAAGTGTCCCTAAAACAATCATTTTATCATCCGGTCCACTTCGACCACTGACTATATTCACCATTCATTTATTTCTAAGGATTATACCATATTAGGAATTCTTGTCAGTTAATATTAATGACACAAAACCGTAAATGAAATTGTACATTTGTATGTGTTGCGGTTAAAATGGGGTTTAGTTGGGCCAAATATATATAAGTCATCCCAACTTATAGTTTTAAGGTCTTGTTTCAGTGATTCACGTTGACTAGACTTGAATTCATTGTTTCCGGCACGTGAAGTTAAAGTCCAACATCATGTGTCACATGAGTTGTCGAATATCGAAATACAGAGCAAGGAATTTGAGTTTTTTTCAGGATGTAAATTCTAAAGATAAGAACTGATATTCATGCAAAGTAGTGGAGTTTAACGAGGAAATCAGGAGGACGGCACGAGATAAGTAAAGCACACTAAAAGATAATGTTACACGGTTTGCAAATAGGTGTTCATGCAAAACTCCGTTTTCAGAAATTTCATATCTTATCAAATACTCTCGTCCTAATTAGTATAAATACTTCCCTTTGCACCCTTATTCAAACACAGAAAATTCACAGAAAATCTACAAAAAAAAAAATACTATTCCATAGAAAATACTACCTTCCCAGCATACCCTGACATACATACATCCATCCTATTTTGAGCATAAAGACGCCCTAAAGTCAGTTTGAGTAAGCTAATTGTCGAAACGTCGTATCCAGGTAGGCCTGAGGGTGTCATATCTATTCCTTACTTCTTATATTATCGTAATTTAACTTTCGTTGTTTGTAAATAGTTTGTATAAAATTGTTTAAAAAAAAACTTTTTCTTTTGTTTATATCGTCAAATATATAATATTACAAATAATAGTAGAGGTCGTCAGTTTGATGGGCGGTCCGGGTGCCTAACACCTTCCTTGACCGTACCTTTACCCCCGAATCCGCAATCTTTGGTTTAGGCCGGAGTGACGGATTAGTCCCCATACCAGGGATCAAAATGGGTCTTTTTCTGTTAACTTATTTTTGTATGTTTTTTTTTATAAAACCTACTGGCGACTCCATACTATTTATTTATTTTTAAAAAAGGAGATTTTTTCAGGGATCTCACAGTGGCGACTCTGTTGGGGACTTAATAAGAGGGTAAGACTTGAAATTTAATGGTAATAATATATATTTGACAATTATTGTTTTCGTCTTTGGAGCACTGTTTGGAAGTGTTGTGATTAGAGGGAAACAAATCAAGAACAAACAAAAAGTATCAAAGTGTTGTTGATTACATGTTTTTTTTTGCTTTTTTTTTTTGATTAGGTAAGAAAACTAGGTTGATCCTCTAGGGTAGGACCAACCTATCTCATCCTTTCGAATGAGGGAGGTAAGTTGAAGCCACCGGCTATCAAACCACCTCGAAAGAGTTGGACATGAATGTCAAACTGAAGCCATGAAGTCAGCAACCTTGTTGGCTTCACGAAAGCAATGTCTAATTATCACTTCATCGAAAAAATGAAGGTCTAATTTCACATCCTTGATAATACTAGAAATTTCCCACGGAATTTGCCAAGTACCTCGAATCGAGTTAATAACACATAAGTTATCACCCTCCACAATTAACTTTAAGATTCCTAAGTATTTAGCTGCTAAAATACCTTCTTTTAAAGCAAGTGCTTCCGTAACAAGGATACTATTGGATCCGCACTTTTTTGCTCCCAACAAAACGATTTTACCATTGTGATCTCTTAAATAATATTCTAAAGCAGCTTTATTACCTTCTATTCTCGATCCGTCAAAATTTAGTTTTAGGAAACCGTTTGTAGGTTTTTCCCACCAAATCTCTTCCTTACTAGAATTGTTTCTAACTGACTCTTCTACCGCGGGATTGTTGAGATCCTTAAATCTAGTCACATTCCATGTCTTAGTGCTATTATTACATAAAGTAATAAGTTTGCTGATACTTAAATTAAAATTATTAAAAATAATACCATTTCTATGGAACCATGCATTCCACCAAATAAAGATAATCTTTATAAAGTCATCTTTTGAAATTAAATCCTTGAGATAATTAAGTTTCGTTAGAAAACTTTGACTTATAATAGTATCATAATTTGACAAAAACTCGTTGAAACTAATAATGTTCAGGTCTTGGATGACAGACCCAATCAAGGGACATTCGTAAAAGAAATGATCTTTGTTTTCAATAGGGTTGTTGCACATAACACAATGAGGTGGGACATCAATATGACTCTTGAGAAGTCTACTTTTCGTTTGAAGGTCGTCAACACAAGCTTTCCAAAGAAAATGTTGATTGCATGTTTTAACGTGGCTAACAAGTAACAAAGAATTTGATGAATCGTCTACACCTGTCCTTACCGTCGCATGCAATGCTAATCTACGACACTTTGATATGAGTATTTACTTTCCATATTATTTTCTCTGCTGTGTATATTAAAATAGTTTTGTTTTATTATACTTTATATTTTATATATATAATTATTTCAAACAAAAAAGGCGTAGGCTCCCCGTTAGCCAATATTACGCCATTTAAGCCACCCTATTCACCCTCGGCAAAGTATGTTGTATACTTAGAAGGTCCATTCGACCGACTAGGCCTTACACATATTTTCCACCTCATGACGTCGCGTTTTGCCAACTTGTCTGGTCCATATGACTGGGGGAGCACAAAAGCGAGAGATACCGTCGGGTATTTTAATGTTGTGAGTACCCAATTATTAACCATAAACCTAACCATAGATCCCGTAGAACCTTTGTTAGGCTATATTATGTGTCATGTTTGTTGATAATTATTGACATGATCTTACTCGTAATAAATTAATCCAAAAAAAAAATATGATATATAGAAATTGTTCAAGACGTGTGTTAACAGAGATAGCTAGTATGCATTGTCCACTCACATACAGCCATAAATTAGCCTAAGCAGCATTCTCAATTACATCCGTCAGTTTCGTTCTCAGTCCGTCATTCTGTCCATCGGTCCTGCACACTCCAAAAAAAAAAATAGTATAGAGTTCATTCTGTTCATCAGTCACACATAAAAAAATAAAATTAGTACTCATCACTTCAGTCTTATGTGAACATTCATCCATAAACCATTGCATTTAGCATTATCATGTCTGAGTCTGTCCGTTTGTCTATTCGCTAGTAGCGAGTCCAGCGAGAAAAAAATGAACATGATTTATAGTCTTATAGGTGGTTCGTTATTTGCCACGTATAGAGTATATACCTTAGGACTCGTATCTAGGCAGTGGCAAAATTTCCCGTCAGCATTTGCGCATTGCGCCGTTCTCTGCATAACAAAAAAAAAGGGGTTATCAGGCATTTGCATTCAGATCTCATACTGCAATAAAATTTTCATTATAAGCAGTTGTACATGTGCATTCACATACTCCATTCTAGTCTTGTTATAAAAGAAATAAAATCCTTTTCTAAAGCTAAGATTTCATGATCTAGGATAGGGAGGCGCAAAAAAGACCCAAACTTAGTAGTCACTCCAGCTTGGGGACGAGAGAATGGTACAGGGAGACTAATTAGTATACCGCAAGCCGTACTTGTAACCCAACCACCAGTCACCATGTCGCTCGAAGAATCAGTCAAAGGCCTTAAGAATGCTCTATCCATTTTGACCGACCGATTGTCATCCATAGAAGACAAAATCAAGGATGACAGTAGTGGTGAGGATGACGTAACCAAAAAGCTCAAGGACATGGAGAAACTTATCAAAAGAAACACTAAGTATCCTGACCTACTCGATGTTGAATGTAACATGCCGAACATACGAGGCAAACTACCTCCTAAATTTACGACCGCTGACCTACCAAAATTCAAGGGTACCGAGCATCCAGCTCACCACATAAGAAGCTTTGTACAAGCAATGGCTTTAAAATAAGTGGATGCATCAGTTTTTCCGGCTACTTTTCCTTCCACTCTAGAAGATGTAGCCCGGAGTTGGTTTTTCTCCCTAGATCCTACACGTGTATCTAACTGGGAAGACATAAAAAAAGAATTTCTGACACAATACTCCAGCAATGCAGACTTATTGATCACAAGGTAGGATTTAGAAGTTACGAAGCAAACTGAGAAAGAAGTTTTTACAGATTTCTTAGCTCGGTGGAGGAATAAAGCTGCAAAAATGATTGAAAGATCGCCGGAAGCCGAACAGGTGGATATTTTTGTGAAAAATTTACGGGAACCTTATAAATCACACCTGCGATATGCAGGCATTGAATCCTTTTCTCGACTAAACAAGATTGGTATACAAATAGAAGATGATGTTGTCGAGTCTACTGCCAAAAATTAGTCCAAAGGTTGCTTTAACAAAGATAAGAAAAACTTTGCTTCAACCTCTAAAGGGGGAGATTCAGTAAATGTCGTGGAACAAAAACCAAGAAGGGAGTTCACTGATCTAGGTATGAGACTGTCACGAGCACTGGACCGATTAATTAAGGAAGGATATATAAAACCTATTGGACCCACTCCAGATCCAGCAAACAAAAGTCC